>NC_141023.1:62210000-62420000 GCF_052040795.2 Danio rerio
TTCATTCTGATTGCAGATGATTTCTAAATGAGCAGAAGCCTGTAAATGCTCTTATGTTTTATGAGTTGAATGCTGTAGTGTGCAGTAATGGAGATCTCGGAGAAGGCTGTGGGTCAGAGAGTGCGTTTCAGTGTTTCGCTCTCGCCCCCACAGGACCCAATGGCAGTTATCATGACATCTCCTTCTACACGGACACATCGCAGCACACCGAACAGGAGAAACACCTTTTGGGTGAGTGTCTGAAAAACACATTATCAGAGAAACACTGGCTTGTTATGTATGGTTAGTGTTTCCTCCGTCTCTTTATCATTACTGACCCCCTTTATTACGATAAATACAGTCCCCCTTATTAAAGCTGATGGTCAGTGATTGTTAGCCACAGTGGCGCTGTGCAGTATTGACACAGTTAAATCTCAATATGCTCTGCCATTTTGTCAATAATGTCAGTGAGTTGATGTTTTTTCGGATTCGTTTTTTTGTGCTTGTATATTAGGGGAGTGTTTCTCAACCACGTTCCTGGAAGACCACCAGCTCTGCACATTTTCCATTTTCCTTAACCAAACACACTATCCACAATTCCTCCCGAGTTTCATGTAATTTGGGGTGTGTCATTTATAATTTGTCGACTTTAACTGCAGTTTGGCACTTTCGCTTTCATTCAGGAGCATTTCATGCATGCCCCCCATGAAAAACGAGATATTGGATGCAAGTGTAAACTGCTAGAATAGATTTGTTTTGATGAAATTTGATGCTGCACGCAGTATGGAAAAAAAAACATCTGCATTTTGCGACAGGGACGGACTGGCCATCTGGCAGACCAGGCCGTTTCCTGCTGGGCTGACGCACTTTTTGGGCCGGGCTGATCATCGTCATAGATCTGGTCGGCCCATAAAAGTCTTAGAAGCCTATTGTTTTTGTTTTTCTGCCTTATTAATTGACCATGCTGTGATCTGTGACTCTCTGAAAGTAAGATCCTTTTGTGACACTCTGCAGCCCATTGGTTTTTTTCTTTATTGACAATGGGCTGGCCCAATCACAAACTCTTAGTATTTTGGGCTCTGTGTGAGAGTGCATCGTCTGTGTATATTTGTCAAAAAAGTGGAGAGTCAGAGAGAAGAAACGGAAAGGAGGCGCAAAGAAATCGCGGGAAACACACCAGCGTTTTATTTAGCGGTTCAGAAAAGTTCTCTGTTCATTCTAGCACATGGCTAAAAACGCAAATCACGTGACCACACACACTCTGCCTAGAGCTGCAGCCAGTAGTTGAGCATAAACCCAAGTTGAGAGTATAGTGCACGTCAGACAGTTCATCAACTATCTGTTGAATCTCATCTCACAGTTGTTAAACGTGATATTGAATTCATCTTGTTTCTATCTAACACCTCTTCTGTCTTTTTGAATCACTTGTTCTCAGGTAACTTTGTTTAGGCTGAGTGCAAAGATAAGCTAATATATTAATTTATGTAAGGCGAAGGGAAATAAATGAATGATAGTGTATTTTTTTAGAACTTAACAAAAATCTTTATGGACAGTATAATTGAGATTAATGTCTGTATTTATTTTATTATTTAATATACATGGCTTTTGTGTTTTATAAAAAAGGAGTTGATAAACATATTGGACATGCACGGCTAGATAGCATTTTGATTGAATGTAGTGGGCCGCTCAGGCCCAAAATGCCAGGGCTGATTTTTTGCCCCAGTCCAGCCCTGTTTTGCAGACGTTACTTGTAATTCATTACCACCAACACTGCTCCTAATTGTAATAATATCTTTGTTGAGAACTATTTCGATATTACCATAGATGATACACATCATACTGTATTGAGCTGATGGTTTGTGTGTGTGTCAGACCTGCACAGGGTGATCGTGGTGCTGCTGCCGCTCAGCCTGGTGCTGCTGGTGTTTGGAGGGATCTTTGCTCTGGTGGCGTCTTTGACTCAGAGCTGCTCTCTCCTCATTTGCATCTCTGTGTACTTCCTCATCTGCAGTGAGTGCCATTCACACACACATACACATGCATTTGTTTATTTTTTTGTGATTTTTCGGGACATTTCATAAGTGTAATGGTTTTTGTACTGTACAAACTGTATTTTGCATCTAACGCTACTCTTACAGGAAAAGTGCGTGCGCTTTTAGTTTCTAAAAATGCATATTCTGAATGATCTATGAGCATTTTGAAAAGTGGGGACATGGGCAATGTGTTTATAAGTCACATTCTTTTTGTAATATCTGTGGCATACCCACACCATTCAGAACACACACACTCACATATTGTGTTGAGGAGCCTGAATGCATTCATGGTATTCAGTCTAATTCCTGTTTGAGTTTAGGAGGAACAATATGAATAAAACATAAAAGTAATGCATATTGTAATATGCACCAGGTTTCAATGGTTTATTTTTATATCTATAATCAGCGGACTGTACAAACAAGCTTGCATAGACTTTTACCCATTATAATTACCCATTATGCTTTGCATATAACCGTATGTTCACACCGAAAGCCGCGAGAGCGTCAAATTACCCAGAAGTCATTCATTTTCAATGAGAGGCGGCAGCGATAAGCGGCAAGGAGCAGCGCGGCGCCTCTTTGCCAGTGTGGGCGTCGAGGAGAGTTGAAATCAAGTCAACTTTATGGTAATGAGCTATGACGTAGTTTGGCGGCAAGCAATCAGAATGAAGAAGTCCAACGCTTGAGAGGAGTTCAAAGAACACAGACCTGTGAACTTTGGTTCCGACCACAGTTGTTCCCAAGGGTTTGATTATTACAGTCGCCGGATTTTCTTTTATTTACGATGTTTTCTTACAGGAACATGCATTAAATGATGAGTTACTGGCGAGTTACTGATGTGCATTAATGTTATTCATATATATGTGTATATATATATATATATATATATATATATATATATATATATATATATATATATATATATATATATATATATATATATATATATATTCATCTTAGAAAAGCGGGAATCTCACGCAACAATACAAAACAGTATTGCTGCTTCAGGATATTTCAGAGATATGGACACATTGGATAATTAAGTTGAGCAAAACCACACCACATGCAACTTGATCTTCCATTATTAAATGAATTTGATAAGAAGTGAGCAACTTTTTTAAGCTAGAAAGCATGTTTTATGCAGGAATGTATGCTGCAACTGCCCCTTTAAATACAAGATTAATGTAGCGAATTTTGATGCTCTCGCCGCTGACAGCGTTGTCGCCAGGGCGGCCAGAGCGACTTTGGACGCTCTCACCACTTTCGGTGTGATTCCACAGTAAGGAGGATGCTTCGAATCTCCGGTCGGCAGCTTGATGCATATAAACAGTCACATTTGGACAGCTTTGAAACGATAGTTTTAATTTATTTTACTTGCTTTTAACATCCTTGAACTAATACTGCTGTCGATCAGTGCCACCTTCAAAAAATGCTATCTAAATGGAATTAAAAACAACATCTGCGAGTTACCTTCAGACGGCATCTCTTGTGGCATTTAAATGTAGCATCTTCATCGCAAAAGTGATCATTTTCTCTTTTTATTTAAAGGGGTGGTCCACTATGATCTCATATTTTAAACTTTAGTTGATGTGTAATGTAGCTGTGTGAACATAAACATCTCTGAATGTAAAAAGTTCTCAGTTCAATGCAAAGGGAGACCTTGGTTTTTACAGAGTAAGCTTAGCAAAGCCTACAATGAACGAATTTTGGGGACTACAAAAAAATACTTCCGCCCCCTGTGACATCTCAAGTTCGTTTACTGCGCATCCCACACTGCGCATGCAGGTAAAGGCTGTGGCCAGAAGCACTGTAACGTTATAGCAGAGATGAAGCTTAAAAATGCGTCTAAACGCTGCTGTTTCCACAGAGCTTCGTCTGTTTCTGTATTTGGGCTTCCAAAGGACACGACACAAAGACAGATGTGCCTTCAGTTCAATATTAATTATCTTCCAGAGGATTATAAAATACCCAGCAAGCATGATTTGACAAAACAGCTCCAGAATCTCTCCCAGTTCAGTGCTGGATTAGGCTAAAATCTCCTCAAAGCAGAAGCTGTAAGCTACAAGTAAGTGTTTTTATTTGTTAAAATTGATCATGACATGTACAGTTTCTAGCTACGATATATTACAGAAAATAACTTAATCCGAGCATCAGAGAAAAAGAAAGTCCCGCGCACATGCGCTTGCTAAAGAAAGTTTACACATTCACACACACATAGACGCACACACACACGCTGTTAAAGGAGCTGCACCCCATTTTCACTCCTTAGTTACAGACACTTGTCAGATGTTATTTTAGAGAGCGGGCGCAAGGTTGACTGCATGTTTACACAGCAGAAAAGCGTGTGCTTTTACGGGCGTGACGTGGAGCCGATCCGCCAATAGCAGCACATTATGATGATGACCAATCAGAGTCACTTAAGGGCGGGCCTTTTAGAGGAACTAGGAAATATGACAGCCGTTTTCATGTTAGCTGAGTAGCTGTGTATAATCAAAGTGAGATATATGAAAAAATTATGCGATTTAATTCAAGTGAACCATAAGCACACATTGCTTTGCATCTTATAAACACAACCAAGCCTTAAAATTACATTCTGGACCACCCCTTTAAAAATATAACCAGCCCAAACAAATGTAATTCATCAAAATGTTTGACACAGTTTGTACTGTCCCACTGACACATTAGCTATGTTTCCATCCAAAAATGCGAATAAACATTATGCGCAAAACTGGATTATCGCATAAAAGTTGTGCGAATGAAGCATCGTTTCCATCCAACGAGTCAAAGCGAACAAAATCGTCACTTCCTGATTAACTGCCGCCACATATCAACAGTAAAAACTGCATTTGCTGCAGAAGGAGAAGCTGCGTCAATCTTTTCTAAATGAATGCGCCTCAGAAGACAATCCTGACAAGCAGGGAATGCGTGGTGGCGTTTGAAGCGCGGAGCACAGGCGCTCTTGATTCTGGAGGTCATTAATAATATAATAACATTAACACTGAAATGGTAAGGCGTTTTATAATGACCAAAACAACATTTCAGATGTTTCATAATGTGCTCAACCTGACGTTTTATCCATTCACACACATTTTAAGCATCACACGATCTCTTTCAACAAAATCACATGACCTTTTTTAATGCGCATGCTGGAGTTTGTGCGGTAAAAGTGTTTCCATCGCAGTTTATGCGCATCTTTTCTTTTTTTTTTTTTTATTAGAATATGCAAAAATCATACAAATACAAGAAAATGTCAACAAATAACAAATACAAAGCAACGAAACAAAAACAAAACAAAAACAACAACAATTTAGTCATGTACTGGTACTGTATGTGCGTGAGTGTGTGTGTGTGAGTGTGTGTATGCATGTAAAGGTAACTTGGTGGACAGGTCAGAGTACATACATAAGGAACAATAAAAGTCAATAAATGAAGCAAGTGTCACAGATATAGATAAAACATATAGAAAGAAACCAGTCAGAGGTAGGGAGTAACAACAATGCTAATTAATGTATGATAGTAAAAATGAGAGTAAAAAGAAAGAAAGGACAACAGTAATAACTGACAACAATAATAATAAATCACAAGTGCTACACAAACTACTACTACAAAAAAATTACTTATATTACAACTACTACTGCTTCTACTACAGCCACAACCACGACTACTACTACTAGTACTACAATGTCTACTAATACTGATACTACTACAACGACTAATACTACTGATACTACTATAGCGTTTGCTACAACTAATACAACAACGTCTACTGCTACTACTACTACTACTACTACTACTACTATTACCACTACTACTACTACTACAATCACTTCTACTACATCTACATCAACAACATCTACTACTGATATTACTACACCAACAAACAAATGCGCATCTTTTCTTATCGAATAAAAAGTTTATCCTACCCAGTTAGGCGCATAAGTTTTTTATGCGCATTTTCAAAATTTATGCGCATCATGGCGTTTCCATCAACTGTTGTTTTTATGCGCATTTGCAAAATGAATAATAATAAATAGGTGGAAAAATAAAAAATAAAAAAGGTGGATGGAAACATAGCTACTGATTGAAAGAGTGGCACAAGGTGAAAATAAAGGTGCATTTTGAAAATGCCAGAAAAACACATACCGTGGTAAACACTGCACAATACAAACTTTTTTTTTTTTGTCAGATGACTGCATTTTGGTTCTTTTCAACTGGTTCGGACCAAAGCAATCAGTGTGGTGTGAAAAGGACCCAAAGACGGCGTTGGCACTGTGCTGTGTAAACTACAGTTATCCAGATGAGAGAACATTAAAACAGAAGTGGGAACTTTATTCTAGTTGAATAACTGCATGTTCATCCTGCACTCAGTGTTATTGTGCTGTATTATGGGTTATGTTTGCCATGATAGGATGTGATGATGATGATGGTGTAGTTTGGGCTTTGTAAAAGGTGCTCGTGATCCAGCAGAAAAGTGAAGTGCAGCTGAATGAAAACAGAAAATCACTGGGAGTTTTGACACACAGTGCATCACAGCTTTTCATTTGTTCTTTGTTTTTTTTTGTTTTTAATAGTGCTGCTTTGAGCTCTGGAGATGAAAATATTACTGTCCGGCTCCAAAGCAACACTGAAAACTGTATTCATCTATAAATGTAAATGTTGCATAACTTCCTATGGTCGTTGTAATGATGGGTTTGATGACTGAGAATCCATTTGCAGCATATTTATTGAACTGCACACAAGATTGCAATGATTAAGGAAACAGTGATGGGTAAACACTCACTCTTGGAAATATACCAGGCTTGATCAAGAGCAGAAAGCAAACATTCAGCAATGATGATACAGGTTTTGCAGCATAGAACTAGAATGAGGATACAGGCAGGTTCAAGGGAGCAATCTAGCGATCATAAACAAGGTAAACAGTCCAAACGGTAATGGTAAAGGCTGGTTTATACTTCTGCGTCGAGTGCACATGGATGGTCTGGCGCAGCCTCTGCGCAGTCACATACCTCTTGCTGACACTGACGCGCACCTCTCAAAAATGTAACTACATGTAACTAAATGTAACTACATTGTGCCAAGAAATATGCATTTGCATAATAACTCGCTGCCTGCTGGTCTTAAATGTAAACACTGTACAGCTAGACAGATAAAAGTGCATGAACATTAAAAACAACATGAACATTAATTAACATGTGTACACCATAGTAATGAAACGTTAGTAGTAATTTACTGTAAAGTGCTTTAAGTAAACCAAAGTGCCAATGACTCTGAGTTTCGTATCTCGGTTGCCAACATTCTGTAAAATCGATCAGTCTTGACCATGCTGTAAGGGCGAAGGTCCTTGCAAATAAGGGCGTACCAGCCTGATCTCACGAGAAAAAATAAGTATTTTACGTTTTGCCAGTTTAGTGGCTAATTCGTACGAATTCGTACGAGTTCAGTCGTACGAAATGGTACGATTTTAAAAAGGAGGCGTGGCACCTGACCCCACCTCTAACCCCAACCGTCATTGGGGGATAAGCAAATCGTACTAAATTGTACGAATTAGATCGTACGAATTCATACGAATTAGCCACTAAATGAAAAAGTTACGAATTGCCGTGAGATTGTGTTGGGCGTACTCACACTATGCTATGCGAACCATGCCCAGGCCCGTTTCCTGGATCGTTTGAGAAGTGTGAGTGCCCGGGCCCGGTTGGAAGAGGTGTGCCTGAGCGCGGTTCACTTGGGCTTTGGCGCAGTACGCTTGTGTGTGAGTGCAAAATGCGGCTAAGCCCGAAACTGAAAGCGAGACGTGACTTTAAAGGGACTGTTTAATATGGAATATTTAATCATTCTTACTGTTCAGTGAATGCAAACTGTCGTAGCTTATTAAAGACGCAAACTCCTCACTGCAAGACAACTGCGCACCTTCAGCAAACCTCCTCATTCCTGCAGCACGAGGGCTTTATGATTGTTTTTGACCGTCAAAAGTGGCTGATCTGTTCAGCGAAATATCTGACTGCGTGTCACAGCATGTCAAACGACTTAAACGATATGAGAAATGCTGAGCGAGAGCACTTACTAAACAGAGCAGCGTTGATGACGTAAGCGTGCCCTGGCCCGAATGTAATGAGGGTGCAGGCCGTCAGGGGAGATGGGAGGGGGGATAAGTGTGCTTTGGCCCGGTTCAAGGCAACTGTACATTGTGTGAGTACGGCCTAAATTCGGCGATGGACTTAGTGATACTTTGTGCCCTAGGCAAGCCAAAGGGGAGCTTTGCTTTGAACGCAGTAGTGATTGTCGACTGACTTGGTTTGCCCTCATTATCACCTGAGAGTAGTTCACCGTGATAGTGAACGAGGTGTGTTTGCAAATCCGTAGTGTTGCTGTTTTTATCCAGTGCCTTTCAGTCGACTGTCTTGTATAACCCGAAGTGTCTCCACACTTTACAGTGTACTAGCAGCCGGGTCTCGCTACCCTTTTTTTGAGCTTCTTTTCTGTTGTTGTTAGTTAACTTGAGTTCTTTACTGGCTGCTGCTTCCGCCACTTTACCCCCTTTTTACTCGAACAAAGCCCCCCGCACACAGAATAGTAGATATTAAGTAGTGACAGTGATACTGACAACGAGTAACTAATAATAATTATATTATTAGTAATTATACTAATAATTTTGCGTATTAAAATATCGATATCGGCCATTAGTGTATCGATTATTTATCGCGACAGAAAGCTCAACAATATATTGCAATATCGATTTTTTTCCCCACCCCTAATAAAACCCACTGCCAGCTAGCATTTTAGAAGTGTTGATGAATCATCTGTTGAACTGCAACCCAATCATCACAAATACTGCAGAAGACCTATTGGAACCCACATGGAAACAAAATTCTCACAGAAATCAGTCAAGTTTTGTCAAGGAAAAATCATGGTTTGGGGTCACATTCAGTATGGGGGCGTGCGAGAGCTCTGCAGAGTGGATGACCATCAACAGCCTGAGGTATCAAGACATTTGTGCTGCCCATTACATTACAAACCGGAGAAGAGGGCAAATTCTCCAGCTGGATAGCGCTCCTTCTCATACTTCAGCCTCCATATCTAAGTTCCTGAAAGCAAAGGAGGTAAAGGTGCTCGAGGATTGGCTAGCCCAGTCACCATATATGAACATTATTGAGCATAAATCGAAGAAGGAGGCATTGAGGATGAATCAAAAGAATCACTTGATTCTTCGACTTCTACTTCTGTCAGGTAGTGTACATCTTGAATTGCTTATTTCTCTGGATTTGAACATTCTTCAAAACATTTGGAATCATGTTAGAACGTATGTCAGCAAAATACTGTATACAACACCTAATTCTAGTGTTTTCTTTGGTCATTTTCATGAACAAATCTTATACTTTGTGTCTTTAATGACTAAAATGTGCACTGACTGATGGATCAAATAGTAAACAGTGAAAAGAATGAAGTCTCGCAGGAGATTAAACACATCTGCAAATGCAGCGCTTTCCCTCACAAAACCACGGACTCGAGCTTCTCGGTGGAAAATGAAGACAAGCCAGAGGAAGATGCGGATGTTTCCATCTGCTCTCGCCTCACATAAGGTTTCTCACATTATTCTACAAATAGGAGTCTCAGACGTCTTCCATCATGACACTGGTGAATCACTGAAGCACCTAATCAAAAACATCTCCAACACTATGCTTCATTCCCATCTATAAATTCATCAGACGTGCATCTCTCACTCATCTCCTGACACTCAGTCTGTCTGAAATGCTGTGGGTTTTGCTGTTATTTATTTTTTGCTCATATAAAGAGCAGTTCACAACCTCCAAAGTGTCTGTATTTCTGAGAACAGATTCATCCTAATGGCTTTAATGCTTCTCTTTAGTTTAGACCGATGCGCACCTGTGAAAAGAGCGCACTTGATTATATTTAATCTGCACTACTTCAGATCTTACAAGTGTATTTTAAAAAAAGTTGTAGAGTAATAATGAAAATGCCACTCGAGTGCACTTGAGGAGAGTTCATTTGACTGTCTACAAAAACTGCAAGGTGCATTATAGAAAAGTGTGTAGTGAAAAGTACATTTTAAAAATCGTTTGTTATTCTTTAAAGAAATACAGTCACTAGAGCACATTTTAAACAGTGTTTTACCTGAAGTTACACTGAAAGCAAAGTATTTAATAAACTAAACTGCAACTTCATCATTATTTTATACCTTAACATAAGACTGGATACAAATAAGATCAATATCATAATCTATATTCTGTTTTCAGATTTGACATGACCATGGGCCTGTTTCAGAAAGGAGGTTAAGTGGAAACTCAGAGTATTTTAAGCCTGAAATAAGAGAAACTCTGGGTTTTCCATTTCAAAATGGCAGGTTTGTCAAGCTAGAGAAAGCAGGGTAAGTCAAGCCTGTTTCTGAAAGAGAGGTAACTTTAACTCAGAGTCAGTTACCCTCAGGCCCGGATTAATAATTCAGAGGCCCCTGGGTACAATTTCTTGTAGGTCCCCTATAGTCGCACCCCATAGTTGAATTAAAAATAAGATTAATATAATATTTGTTAATCTACAATGTATTGCCCACATTTTTAAAAATAAATTATATACAGTACTTATAATTCTAGTCTACAAAGAATTAACTTATTTTTAAAGCATTTAATGCACACTTTGAAAAAAAAACATACTAAAACAACTAGGGGAAATTAATGGATTTTAATATACTTGTTCAAGTTCACTGAAGCAGTACTGCAAATTTATTTTTAAGGGTATTTTAAATGTATAACTTCTACAAACTTATAATGCACATGATTTGGATAACACCTCTCCAATCCAGTTCTAGCAATCTAACAAGCTTAGCTTACAATGTTTGCAATGTTTACAGTGTTCTACTTACAACAAATCTAAATCCCAAACATCAGAAATGACAACAGAATGTTAAGATTTAATTAATGTCAAGTTATTTTATGTTAGTGATTAATGCACTTACTTGACATTTCATTCATTCATTTTTCTTCTGCTTTGTCCCTGGTTTATCAGGGGTTACCACAGCGGAGTGAACCGCCACTTACTTGACAGATTTATGTATTTTAGTTTTAGGTGGTTTGTGTATTTGTTTTATGTTTGGTAAAATAATATCTAAATGCATCTTTAGTATTTTGACCAATTACACTGGCTTGTCCCGATAGGTGGATTTAGAGGTTTTTGCAGAAAAAGCACAAGTGGATTTAGCTGGTTTTGACGCAAAAGAAAATCTTCTCTGTTAAACACCTAAGAATTGTCTAAAGTGACATTTCTGAAAATAAGTTTTTTTATTTACTAGCTCAGGGATTCTCAACTGGTTTGGCCATGGGACTCACATTTTTACATGGTCATCAAGCCGCGACCCAAATTTTTAGGAACTATAATCCAATTTTAGGAATTATTATCAATTTGTATTTATTTGTTAGCATACAGAAGTAGTGACAGATAAATCATAAGACATGCACCGAGACTTACAAATAAACAATATTTTATTGCTGTCATTTAACAAAATGGATCAAATTATAGAAATATTACAAAGTAAAAACGGCAAATACTGTAAACAGTGGTTAGGCTAATGAAAGGTTCAGTTACCATGAACCAGGGGTCACCAACCCTGTTCCTGGAGAGCTACCTTCCTGCAGAATTCAGTCCCAACCCTGATCAAACACACCTGAACCAAATAATACTACCTAAAACAGCACTTGATAATTACAAACAGGTGTGTTTGGTCAGGGTTGCAACTGAAAAGTGCAGGAAGGTAGCTCTCCAGGAACAGGGCATGAACTAAACTGAACTGTTAATAAAACATGTTGTCTGGTTTCTAGATGTCGTTTTAATTTAGAAGGTTTCATCCTCTCTTGTGAGAGCACCTCACTACAAATGACACACTGAGACTTAAAGGGCACCTAGGTTACCCCTTTATTCAGATTTAATACAAGTCTTTTGCGTCTCTAGAATGTGTATATAAAGTTTCAGATCAAAATACCCATCAGATTTTTCATTATACCTTTTACAAGATGCTGTTTTATACTGATTTCCAGCAGGGGGTGGTTTTGTCGTACTGCGCCTTTAAGACGAATCTTTCCCGCCCACTATTTCTACATGCCTCCTCCCTCAGCTGCGTCAGACAACAGACAGACTTAAAGGAAGAAGGTCTCACGTAGCGTTTGTGAGATACTACAGTAAGAACTAATCTTTACTAATCAGTATTGTGAAGTTGCATTGATGAGTCACACACAATATCGTTACAAAGTTAACGCACACACGGGCGCACACACACACACACACACACACCACAGATGACACACACACACACACACACACAGGCAGGCAGACAGAGCGCGCTTAGCTTAGTTAAGGCTAACCTCCACTGCTGTGTGGATATCTGTTATGCTAATGTACAAAATAAACCTGATTTAACTTCCACAAACCGGGATTGAAGCCTCTTCTTTTATAATTGTTCTGACACGCGGCTGTGCTGATGAAGTAAAGCTGAAGTAAAACGCTGTAATTAATTACACACATACTCTGTTTTAAAACACTTTAAACATGTGAAACTTACTCTTAATCACATTTGATGATGATTGCTGATCCTAGCGAACAGAACAGAGCTTTTATTCCCGGTTGCTTTGCGTATGTCTGTCTGGTCTTGTTGACATATACACGCGACTACCTGAACATGTTAATGCGCGCAGCTGTCAATCAATTCGGTGGGCGGAGGGATCGCACACCTACGTAATGGTGCGATCGATTTGAAAACAGCTCCAATTGGCCGACCCTTTTTTTTGTAGTTAAATTGAAAAAAAAGGACTGGGTGTGTTCATATCACCCCAGTATGACGGTCTATACACTATACCAACACACAGATCTGTCCAAACAGCTTGAAAAGTAGATTTTTTACCATAGGTGCCCTTTAAGTCTTTTTTGCCGTCAATATATGTAAATCCATACTTTACATATTCGGGGTGGTACTTGCGCATCGACATATTTGTGGCTATGATTAAATGAAATTTCACAGGTCAAACAGTATAGTTGTCGCGCACGAATTTCAAAATAAAAGTCAAAATAAGTTAAAAATGTAACTATTGTTGTTTTTTTGACCACAAACTCCGCGACCCAAGAGTTAAGAAACACTGTACTAGCTAAAACCTTATCATTAGCTATAAAATGAAACCTCTGAACCTAATTAAAGAAGCCTGATAGAAAATGCTCATTTACAAAAAAAAAAAAATAAGAGGTTGGATGGATTTAGAGGTTTGCCATCTGAATTCTTTTTTTTTTTTTTTTGAATGTTTTTCTTTGACATGCTCTAATCAGCCACAGTGTGAAAGTACCTGACAGGTGACGTGAATGACATTGATTATATTGTTACAGTGGCACCTGTCAGGAGGTGTGATATTAAGCAATCAGTTCTTCAATGTGTCGGAAGCTTTTTTTTTTTTTTTTACAATAGAAGACATCTGAGTGACTTGACAAGAGCCACACAGTGATGGCTAGACAGCTATATCTACAGTAGCATCTCCAAAATGGGAAATCATGTTACTGGTATACAGTGATTGGTAGTACCTAAAAGGGTTTAAAGAAGGACAAATAGGTTATATGCCGAGCTAGTGTTGTTCCCATGCTGATACACTTCCGGTGACCTGTTATTGTGAACTTTTTTCTATTTTATATGGTTCCTTATACAGCATCGATGTTGTAATGTCATTAAAATACATTCAGTTAAATAAACTTTAGCATTTATTTGGTTGCTCAAGCGTAAAACAAGACAAAAAGCTGTTTACTCGCACGCGTCCATCAGAATTGGCAGGCTAACGCAGAAGCTCCATTGAATATACTGGGGTAAAATAAATGCTCATATTATAAAGACATGGCGGGGGAAATGTAATTTAATGCAGTGCTTCTTGTACAATCGGATGTCACTCAGCTAGTGGAGATCGCTGATTTTTAAAGAAAACAGACCTTAAACGCACCGGATTTTGCATTGGCATTCAATTCGCCGGAAGCGCTTAACCCAGGTTACTGGCAAATTAAAAGTCCTATTAGCATGCTTCGGCATATACCCCATAGTGAACCAGTGCTACTTATTAAATACATTTTTTTCTTGCACTTTCAGAATGTGCTGAAAACTTTCCCTAACACACAAACTTCAAGCCTTCTTTGACATTATGTTGGTTAAATTAGATTGTATACCTTATACCAGTGGGATGCACTCAGAAGACTTATTGCTGCATGTACTGCAGAAAGCAAAGGCTCTGGTCCAATCACACTGAAAAAGCTCTTGGTCATATACTGAGGAAAAATGTAACTCTAGCCATAACAGAAATAGGTCTGTGTTTCTCCAAATCAGTCAGAGTACCCACACTGAAAAAAATTATACAGAGATGATTCCTTGGATTTACTCAATTTTTTTTTTAACGTTTAGTGGTTGTAAACAATTTATTTGTGTTGAATTTAAACAAACAAATTAAGTTGAACATTATTAAACTTAATTTGTTTGTTTAAATTCAACACAAATAAATTGTTTGCAACAGTTCTGCATGCAACACTTTTTTCAGTGCATAATTAATCCTGTTCAGCACCTAAAACACATACAGTGCCCACAAGAGCATTGAAACTTTACTATGGCATTTACTACTGTATGTTAATTTATATACCTTGGCTAATTATACACCCTGTACTTCTCATTATTATTGTTAATCATGTTTCTAACTGAGTTTTGAAGCTGTTTTAAGTCAGTTACAAGTGTTCACACTTAGCTGATGATTGATTATAAAGCTTGTTTGGCATGCTTACCCGGGAGAGAGCCCTGAGCTCATAAGATCCTCGAGCCTGGGGCTCCCTCCCGTTTGCAAGGCGAGAGGGGAGTTTGAGCTCAGGTAGATCTCGAGAACTCCCCTGCTGTAGTAGCTAATGAACAGATAGTGATTGCTCTTTGGAGATAACTACTTACTAGGAGTAAGTCTATGGTGCCGATTTGGATTAGTCAATTAACTTGAGTTGCATATTTTTGGACGGCATGAGGAAACCGGGGAACCCGGGAGAAACCCACATGAGCACGGGGAGAACGTGTTAACTCTGCACAGAAATGACAGCTGGCTTGGTAAGGACTAGAACCAGTGACGTTTTTGCTGTGAGGCAACAGTGCTAACCACTGGGCCACCGTGCCACCCATCTAGGAAAGGAGTAAGAGTGAAAGGGGGGTTTCTTCAAAACGAAGATCGCTGTTATATGGAACTTAAGCTGCGTCCCAAATCGCATACTTATGCACTATTCTACGCCATTTTGTAGTATAAATAGTGCAAGTAGTGTGTTCACACTGAAAACTCAAAAAATAATAAGTGCACTTTAATTACCCGGATGATGCACTCATTCAGCCGCTAAAATGAAGTGTGTAATGATGGACACTTCACGCACTCAACGACCGCAGGTTTGCTTACGTAGCGGAAGGGGCGGAGCTATCGGACGCACATGTTAAATAACTTTATTTATTTTGGATGGTGAAAGCAAAATTCTTCTACGAGAGTGATTATAGCGCCTCCCGATGGTGAATGCAGCAACACTCATGGTAGGTATTATTTGATAATTCGGTCGTTTATTTTACTGATTTGGCAACCGTCAAACGTCATCAGGGAAACGGTTTGAATTTCCGCTTAGTAAAAAAACATTAGTGTGCCATTTGGGACGACACTACATACATGTATTATCCTGTTGAGTGTGTAAGTGCATAAGTACATAGTGCATGAGTACATAGTGTATAGTGTGCCATTTGGGACGCAGCTTTAGAGTATTTATAGGGGCTTAGGAATCAGCTGATTGGTGGATCATAATTGAATAATGCGAGACCGGCTGCAAGCAATCATAAGCATGTGATCCTCTCGAAATTAGTTAATAAATAAACTTCACTTAACGTCATTTGAGCTGAATTTACTCATCGGGTTGATTTGATTTAACTACACTAGCTACAAATTTAAGCCAACAATGTAATTTTTACTATGTGTGTGCATGTGTGTGTGTGTGTGTGTTTTTCAGAATTTTGATCTAGTGTTTTCAAGGTTTGAAAGGGCTTTAATTTTAGGTAAAGTGCTTGAAACTGCTGGCAAATGTAATTGTCATAATAAGGTGCCACTAAATAGGTAATAATAAAGGGTGTAGTTTACTCACAGAGGCCAGACTGACTTACTACAGGTGCAAATTTATCCATATTTTCATTCTTATTTGTACAGTACACAAATATTGAAGAAATATATTTACAGTAATTCACTCTACTGTAATTGTATGATTTTAAAGGGTGTAGTACATTCACAGAGGCCAGACTGACTTACTACCCATATTTTCATTCATATTTGTACAGTACTCAAATATTGAAGGACTATATTTACAGTAATTTATCCTACTGTAGTTTTATTATTTTAAAGGGTGTTGTACATTTGTATAGGCCTTACTAAGTTACTACAGATAAGATTGTACTCATATATTTATTTGTATTTGCACAGCACACAAATATTGTTGAAAAATATTTACAGTAATTCACTTTACTGTCATTTTATGATTTTAAAGGATGAAGTACATTCACAGAGGCCAGACTGACTTACTACAGGTGTGATTTTACCCATATTTTCATTTAGATTTAAACAGAAAACAAATATTTTTGTAAAATATTTACAGTAAATCCCTGTACTGTAATTTTCTGATTTCAAACGATGTAGTACATGTGTATAGGCCTTACTAAGTTACTACAGATGAGATTTTCCCCATATGTTCATTCTTATTTGTTCAGTACTCAAATATTTACTTTATACTGTATAATTTATACTGTAATTTTATGACTTTAAAGGGTTTAGTACATTCACAGAGGCCAGACTGACTTACTACAGGTGTCATTTTACCCATATTTTCATTCATATTTGTACAGTACTCAAATATTTTTGACAATTGTTTAAAGTAAATCTCCTTACTGTATTTTTATGATTTTAAAGGGTGTAGTACATGTGTATAGGCCTTGCTAAGTTACTACAGATGTGATTTTACCTATATTTTCGTTCCTATTTATACAGTTCACAAATATTGAAGAAATATATTTACAGTAATTCACTCTACTGTAATTGTATGATTTTTAAGGGTGTAGTACATTCACAGAGGCCAGACTGACTTACTACAGGTGAGATCTTATCCATATTTTCCTTCATATTTGAACAGTTCTCAAATATTGAAGAAATATATTTACAGAAAGTCATAGTACTGTAATTTTATGATTTTAAAGGGTGTAGTACATTTGTATAGGCCTCACTAAGTTACTACAGATGAGTTTTTCCCCATATGTTCATTCTTATTTGTTCAGTACTTAAATATTTACTTTATACTGTATACTTTATACTGTAATTTGATGACTTTAAAGGGTGTAGTGCTTTCACAGAGGCCAGACTGACTTACTACAGGTGAGATTTTACCTATATTTTTATTCATATTTGTACAGTACACAAATATTGAAGAAATATATTTACATAAAGTCATAGTACTGTAATTTTATCATTTTAAAGGGTGCAGTATATTTGTATAGGCCTCACTAAGTTACTATAGGTCAGATTGTATCTATATTTTCACTTGTATTTGTACAGTTCAGAAATATTCTTGTAAAACATTTACTGTAAAACATCCTATTGTAATTTTATGATTTTAAAGGGTGTAGTACATTCACAGAGGCCAGACTGACTTACTACAGGTGTGATTTTACCCATATTTTCCTTCATAATTGTACAGTACACAAACATTTACAGTAATTCATCCTACTGTAAAAAGTTTTAACATTTTTTATGAACCATTTTAAGGTCAAATTAGCCTCTTTAAGCTATTAGTCTACAGAACAAACCATTGTTATACAATAACTTGCCTAATTACCCTAACCTGCCTAGTTAACCTAATTAACATAGTTAAGCCTTTAAATGTCACTTTAAGCTGTAGAGTAGTGTCTTGAAAAATATCTAGTTAATGGTTATTTACTGACATCATGACAAAGATAAAATAAATCAGTTATTAGAAATGAGTTATTAAAACTGTTATGTTTAGAAATGTGTTGAAAAAATCTTCTCTCGGTTAAACAGAACATGCTGCTGATTTATGTGAGTACAGTTTCCTTCTATAATTAAATAAGCCACAGCCATATCACCCTGCACCCCAAGACTGGTTACTCACTGAAGCTAAGCAGGGCTGAGCATGGTCAGTACCTGGATGGGAGACCACATGGGAAAACTAGGTTGCTGTTAGAAGTCATGTTAGTGAGGCAGGCTGGGGGCACTCAACCTGTGGTCTGAGTGAGTCCTAATGCCCCAGTATAGCGTCTTTCAGATGAGACATTAAATTGTGGTCTTGACTCTCTGTGGTCATTAAAACTTAATAATTACTACTTAATAAATGCTTTCTAAAGCTTCCCACCAGTCCACTTTTAGACGCTTCCCTTCACCTGTTCTCTGAGGGAATCCCTCCTGGCATTTTAAAGTGTGTTTCACTTCATCTAGTGAATGAGGGAAGTTTACACGGACATATCCTCGATCCTGATTTTGACAAGAGGGAGCGAGTCGGCTTCATGTCCACTTCTGCATGTATACTGTATGTCCCAGAATGCAATATGATTATGATGTCGCAACAGTGTAGTTTGTTTGTTTACACTTTATTGTCCCCAATGGGGAAAAACATCAAAAACATAAATCAACACAAACATTTATTCGTCAGCGACACAGAACACACAATCTCTGTACACAGAACTTTTGCAGAACATGTCAAAGTTCCAAATTAAAAAGTCTTCAAAACGTTTTTTAAAAAAAGGTCTTGTATTTCTAAATTATGGATGTTGTTGATGCAAATCCCCAGCCAACATTAGAACACACTTCAGCCTAATAGTTAAAACACACAGCTCTTAAATAACTGCCTTAATCTGCCCTTTTTTTCTCATACTAATCTGTCATCATTATCTGTGACAAGTCGACTAAGCTCCACTTTTATTTTCTAAAAGAAAAAAGTGCATCGTTGATCAGACTATCTGATAGCATGGAAACAGCTTGACGGCTGAGAAATGACATTTAATTGCAGAGCAGCAGATAAAATCACCTCTGTTGTTCATTGTCTGCTGTGAAGGGTGTGAAAGGTCAGGGCTCCTTTGAGCTTCAGGAAAGTGGGTTACAGTAATAACAGACTTTCAAGTTTTTTTTTTTTTTTTTTTTTTTTAAGAAAAGCGCAGGTCCTCTTCTACCACGACAGTACACAGTGATTTTGACATTTACTATGAAAAAAACCTTCAGCTGGCCTGTCATATTCTATGTCTGTACCCTGCTGAGCTTCGCTCTGCTTTAGAGAATCATTGCTAGTAGAACAGTATATAGTACTATAATATATATTCATAGCTATATATATATATATATATATATATATATATATATATATATATATATATATTTATATATGTGTGTGTGTGTGTGTGTATAAATGCACCTGTACCTGCTGTACCTGATGATTATCCAGGCCTTATGCTGCGTTCACACCAAGCACGAGTGGTTTACATGTTAAGTCAATGCAAACGCGCAAATAGACATCCGAATGGCGCGGCGTGAATGACGAGAATTGCGCGGTGCGCAAGGCGCAAATGGCGTGTCACAAATTGAGCGTTTTGCGCTTTTGATGTGCTTAATGCGCGTTTCGCGCGAATCACTCGCATTCGAAAATCTAAACTTCAGCGGACATTCGCGGCGTGTTAACCAATCAGGAGCTTGCTCTTGTGGGGCCGTGATTGTGACGTATCGCCTGTTGTCGGTGTCCCAGGGCAAATCCCCCAGCAGACACCAACAAGAAGTTCATCAAACTGGGCTGGGCTCAGTCAGAAGCACCGCTGAAAACCTTCATCAGCCAGGTTCAGTTTCTGGAGGAGTCTATAAGCTTAAAGAGCTGGATGCACCTCTGAAAGGATGTAATGGACTCAAACACAGCTCTAAACGTATCGACGCTGTTTATCATCCTTCATAAAGCACATAAACACTGTTATTTTCTTCATAAAATCCATGTTAGCCCTTTAGCTATGAAGCTAGAGTCATGGGACAGACAGAAGCCCTGCCCATCACACGAATCCGCGTCTGTTCTGAAGTGAATTTGACGCGCGAATGAAGCGGGGTTTGACGCGCGAATGAAGCGAGTAACTTCAAATGTTCACGCGACTATTTTCGCGTGAATATCGCGATTTATCCGCGCGTTCCGCGTCTGGTGTGAACACAGCATCATACATCTCCACCTTCTTTCCTTGTCTTTGGCTCTCCGTTTTTAGCACTGCAAAGTAAGAAAAAAAAATATCTACGATTAAAGTCAAAATTCTAGACTTTCGTTGAATTTTTTTGTTTTTAAAATATAACATCTTCACAGTATTTCCTATTGTAGTGAATTAGCTCAAATTAAGTGAACTTAGGATTAATTTGGACTTTTTGGTGCTTCAAATAAATTGACTCCAAAATCCAAACAAACGAATTGTCCATCGATAGTTTGAACAGAGAGTTGACTTC
Organism: Danio rerio; assembly: GCF_052040795.2. Lineage (NCBI taxonomy): Eukaryota > Metazoa > Chordata > Actinopteri > Cypriniformes > Danionidae > Danio > Danio rerio. Next base: position 62,230,558 of record NC_141023.1, read on the forward strand.
ACCTACGGCTATTGCTATCAAAAATAAAAACCCTTTAATGTTTATGCGGGGTAACAAGATCGAAGTTTAAGACATTAAATTCATAAATATGCACACTCGCCTTTCTTTCAAGAGTTCGACCTTAGCTGATGATTGATTATGAAGCGTGTTTGCCATGCTATCCCTGGAGAGAGCCCTGAGCTTGTGAGATTCATCGATGTGCATCGAAGAAACTATTAATTTAGACACTCCTACTGAAGATACTTATTTTATTAAATGTTACCATTGTCGTAAACAGTGCTTTATTTAAACTTTCTGACTCCTCATGTGGTAGTTTTGGTTCCCTGCTGACAAATCCAGCTTAAACCAGCCTAGGCTGGTTGGCTGGTTTTAGCTGGTTGACCAGCCTGGTTTTAGAGGGGTTTTGGCCATTTCCAGGCTGGTTTCCAGCTATTTCCAGCCTGGTCTTAGCTGGTCAGGCTGGAAAATGACCAGCCAAATCTAGCTAAAACCAGCTTGACCAGCCTGGTTTAAGCTGGATATAACTGGTTTTGGCTGGACTCCCAGCTTGGCTAGGCTGGTCAAGCTGGTTTTAGCTGGTCATCTCTCAGCCTGACCAGCTAAGACCAGTCTGAAAATGGCTGGAAACCAGCCTGGAAGTGGCCAAAACCCCTCTAAAACCAGCCTGGTCGACCAGCTAAAACCAGCCAATCAGCCTAGGCTGGTTTAGGCTGGATTTTTCAGCAGGGTTCACTTGCAGGTGAATTTGTTCTCAGATAATGAAGGTATTAGCTTTACATGTTTCCCTAAGTCCATTTTGTTTTGTGACATTGGGTTTGTCCTGTCTGAAAATTGCTCACTGATTGTGTTGGATGTTGCTGTTGGAGTTTCTGATTTACGCAACACTGATTACATCTCTGTTGGACTAAGGCAGTGTTTCCCAATCCTGTTCTTGGAGGCACACCAACAGTACATATTTTGGATGTGTTTCTTATCTGATCCATTAATTTCAGGTTTTGGAGTCTCTCCTAATGTTCTGATGATTTGACTTGAGTGTGTTTGAATAGGAAGAAGGTTGAATTTAAGTCGAAAAATGCCTTCAGGAACAGGATTGAAAAACAGTGGACTATGGTTGTGCAGTGTGGATCTGCAGCAAAGACCCATCTTGAGAAATTTAATCACAAGCATAAGGGGTTTATTGTGGAGTATAAAAATACTTTAGCATTGCAGGTAGAAGTGGGTGAAATGTCTCTCAGTTTAAGAAGAAATGGGTAATTTCAGTGTACTGGACAGATCTTATTGTGCATGAGGATTCTCAATGTAAGGAGTTTGGAAATAATGAATGTAACAGTTTTCAACAGAGATTTAGTGTTAGAAATAGATGGTAAGTACTGTTCCAAGATTGATCATACCAGCAAATTTTCTGTGGGTCCTGCCTTAACTCGCAGTACTAGAAGTTACATGGAATAAGGGGATTATTGGAAATCTGGATATGGCAATACTTAGGGGTTGGAATATGAAGGCCACTTCCCCTTGGCCCTTAAAACCGAAAGTGAAGGGAAAGGGCTTCAAAATGTACACCTAAGATTTGGGACAGCACCTGCACACTTCATCATATGTCATCACGATCTCTTGCTTCATATGAGATCAGATCATAAACCAGTTTGTTGTAAAAGTTCATAATAATGACAAAAAAAATACTAGATTGTGGATCTCTTTACTTTACGGATGTTGTGGCTGGTGTATTCTGGGAATTTTCTTACCCCTTGGTTTCGAGTGTGATCCTGGAAAATCTTTATTTGAAGGGCTATTCTCCCCTTCCCATTAGCCCTACGCCTTCATTCTAAGGAGAATTAGGACACCCCTACCCCTTCATGGGAATGCGGTAAGGGCTAAGGGGTAGAATTGGGATTGGGGGTTAATAATGGCAAAAAATACTTATATATGTGCATCTCCTGACTCGTGTACAGCCATGTTGCCGATGTACCGGGTGAATTCAGATAATTTTTTGTACCACATAGCTTCTAGTGTGGTCCTTGAAATCTATGTTTCAAGGGCTATCTAGCCCTTCCCCTTAGCCCTACACCTTCAAGCCAAAGAGAATTGGGACTTCCTTCACAAGAACATGCAAAAAAGAAGCGGAAAGGGTTATTGCTGAGTTCACACCAGACGCGGAACGCGCATCAAGCGCGAGTGATTTACATGTCAAGTCAATGCAAACGCGCAAATAGACATTCTGCGTTGCGATACGCGCGAATAGCGCAGCGCGAATGACGCGGGGCGAATTGAGCGCTTTGCGCGTTTGACGCGCTTAACGCGTTTCGCGCGAATCACTCGAGTTCGAAAATCTGAACTTCAGTGGACATTCGCGCCGCGTTAACCAATCAGGAGCTTGCTCTTGTGGGGGAGTGATTGTGACGTATCGCCTGTTGTCGGTGTTCCGAGGAAAATCCTCCAATCCTGCACCCCTGAAAGGATGTAGTGGACTCAGACACGACCCTAAACGTAACGACGCTGTTTTTCAGTCTTCATAAAGCACATAAACACTGTTATTTTCTTCATAAAATCCATGTTAGCCCTTTAGCTATGAAGCTAGAGTCTTCGGGCAGACAGAAGCCCTGCTCATCACGCGAATCCGCGTCTGTTCTGAAGTGAATTTGACAAGCGAATGAAGCGGGGTTTGACGTGCGAATGAAGCGAGTAAACTCAAATGTTCATGCGGCTATTTACGCGCAAATAGCGCGATTTATCCGCCCGTTCCGCGTCTGGTGTGAACACAGCATAAGGGGTAGAATTAGGATTGGGCTGAAAATTTGTGCACATTTTTAAAATAATAATACTATATGTTTATTAATATAATACTAATATTTCAGTAATAATAGCATAAGTCATTCCAAAGTTAAATTTTTCTAGTAAAATAAGGACCTCCAATAAGTTATAAGCTTATATAGGTAAATGAGTGGCAATTATTTTGGCATTAAAATGGGTTAATGAATCTGGAAAAAAAGGAGGTTTTAATTTGTTCAGTCTGTTCTCTTAAGCATTGAAGTGAAACATTCAGACTCCAGGCAAAAACTAATAGTTAAAATCCTGCAAGATATATGTTATAAAGGAAATGAGTGAGAGGACTGTTCATATGGGCTCCTGCAGCAGACGAGCAGCAGTTCATAAGGGAATGAAGCAGCAGACAAATTGCCAAAGCAATCTGTGCTGGAAACTAGAGTTGGAATGGAAGTGTGAAGTGAGAATGTGAAGATAATGCAATAATAAAGAACAAAATAATGGGAAAATGGCAACACCAAAAGAAATCAGGGGGGAAAAAAACAAGACTTATGATATTCAACCACAAATGGGTAAAGGGAGGTACTCAGGTGGACAAAGAAAAGAGGAGAATTTCAAATTTTGAGAACTTCGAATTGGGCATACAGGGCTTTTTTTAACAGCAGAGATTATCACACTTGAATTTGTTAACCGTAGATCATCCTAAACCTTGGATAAGCAGAATCGTGAGTTACCTGTAATCTGGTTTCACACTGCTCATAATATAGCTGGGGTTAATGACAAATCATACACTGCAAAAATGCTTTTCTTGCTTAGATTTTTTATCTTGTTTCTAGTTCAAACATCTAAAAATTCCTAAATCAAGAAGAATTTTCTAGAAAAGCAAACATATTGTCTTGTTTTGAGAAATAATATGCCAATATTAAGTGAGTTTTTTTTCTTAAAACAAGCAAAATAATCTGCCAATGGGGTAAGCAAAATAATCTTATCACAAATTGAAAAACAAGATTATTTTGTTTACCACATTGGCAGATTATTTTGCTTGTTTTAAGGAAAAACTCACTTAATATTGGTTTATTATTTCTCAAAAGAAGACAATATGTTTTGCTTGTCTAGAAAATGCTTCTTGATATAAGAAATTTAAGATATTTAGACTAGAAACGAGACAAAAAATCTAACTAAGAAAAATATTTTTGCAGTGTAGGTATTCATTAAGAGGCATTTCACACTCTATATTCCTAACCCCCACACTGCAAAAATATGCTTTTCTTACTTAGATTTTTTGTCTTGTTTCTAGTCTAAATATCTACAAACTCCTAAATCAAGAAGCATTTTCTAGAAAAGCAAACATATTGTCTTGTTTTAAGAAATAATATGCCAAAATGAAGTGAGTTTTTCCTTAAATCAAGCAAAATAATCTGCCAATGGGGTAAACAAAATAATCTTGTTTTTCAATTTGTGATAAGATTATTTTGCTTACCCCATTGGCAGATTATTTTGCATGATTTAAGGAAAAACTCACCTATTTTTGGCATATTATTTCTGAAAACAAGACTATGGGCTCTAATTTGACGGTCCATGCGCAGAGCGCAAAACGCAGGGTGCAAACGCTTTCAGGGCGTGTCAGGACGCATTTTTGCTAATTTAAGGACGGGAAATCTGCCTTGCGCCGCGGCGCATGGTCTAAAAGGGTTGAGTTTATTTTCTTAATGGGTTATAGGTGTGTTTTAAGAATAAACCAATTAGAATCTCATCTCCCATTCCCTTTAAGAGCCAGCTGCGTCGCGCCAAGAGCGCATTCGCTATTTACATGACGTAAAGTAAGTCTAAGTGGAAAAAATGAGCATTTCACAAGCAAACAGTTAACAGTTTATTAACAGAAAACTGTTAAACAGAGCATCTACGGGGGCGCTCGCGGACGCTGGAGAAGATGGCAGCCTAAACTGTAGCTCCGCTCCTTATTACTTAATAAATCGCTACCCTCCTCAATCTGAGTAAGAGAATTCCATAATTAAAAAGCTTAACTTCCAGAGAACATGCCCGAGACCCAGGATTTTCCACTTTTCTCTTCTTCGCGATCGCAGAAAAAGAAGAAACAAAATACGTCAGCAGAAACAACCTCGGCCTCGGCCTCGACCTCGGTAGAGCAAACGGACCCAGTTCTGAATGAAATACGATCACTAAGTACCCAATTGGGGAATATAGATGGACGTTTCGACACTATTGAAAGTCGTCTCGATGCTATATCGAATTCGGTATCTGTCGTTCACGAAACTTTATCTAATTTGTCACAAAGAGTGTCTTCAATTGACTCTCGTGTTACGGAAACCGAAAATAGGATCTCTACCACAGAAGACGCTCTGCAGACCCGCGAAAGGGAACTATCTACTTTGACGAAAACAGTGACTCGACTTCAAGCTAAAGTGGACGACTTAGAAAACCGAGGAAGACGTAAAAATCTGCGAGTCGTCGGTTTACCCGAGAAAGCGGAGGGCTCTACCCCGCTAGCTCAATTCCTGATGGAAATGATACCAAAATGGCTCGACCTTTCTTTTGATCCCAGGCTGGAGATTGAGAGAGCGCACCGATCGCTTGGACCTGTTCCAGGAGGCAGTGACCCACCACGAAGCGTACTTGTCAGATTTCTACGCTACGCGGATAAAGAGCGCATTATACAAGCAGCGCTGAAAAAAAGGTATATTACTCACGAAGGCAAACAGGTGCGCTTCTTTCAAGATCTATCGGTAGAGGTGATGAGGAAACGAAAAGAATTCGATGCTGTGAGGAAGATTCTGATAGATCGCAAAATGTTCCGTGGATTTGCGTACCCGGCCAAGCTGCGCTGTCTTTTTGGCTCGGAACTTCGTACGTTTAACACTCCGGCCGCGGTGGAGGAGTTCATTGAGACTTTGCAAGATAAGTGAGGGAGACGGAATTCTTAAGTATTCTTTCATCTGAGTTATATTTGGAGGAGTAGTGACTTTATTTCATCCGGATTCTCATACGCCATTTCTATTTTGAATGACAGATGTGACTGTTAATTCATATAACAGACTAATCATTTTTTCCTGTCATTTTTGTTTCAATGAAAACAAATGTTTCATTTTTTTTTTTCAACTTTTTTTTTTCTCTTCTCGCTGTATGGGTAGTCCGAGATTATATTTGTTTTATTGGAGCGGATTAATGTGAGGCAAGTGTCTCTCAAATATGATCCTGAACCTTATGTTGGTAGCAGGTATAATTTTTCTTTACCTGAGCCCAGTGAGGTACAGAGACCTAGGTTTAGGGGGATTTAGATGGCACTGTCATTTGGGGACAGAGCCTGGGGTGGGGGAGAGGGAGTTGTTTTGTCGTTTTTTGCTGTTCTTTAAGGTTAAAAATTTGCCCATCATATACTGTTATTGTATTATTTTCATGAAGAAAACTACAGTCTACTTTTTATTTTCTTTTACACATTGTGGTAATGGAGAGTTCGACTAAATTTATAACATGGAATGTCAAAGGATTAGGACATGTGATTAAAAGGAAAAAAGTTTTAACTTTTTTAAAAAAGGAAAAAGTTAAAGTGGCTATGCTTCAGGAAACACACCTATCGGATAGTGAACATTTAAAATTGAAACGAGATTGGGTGGGTCAAGTGTATTATTCTTCATGCATAAATAATCCCAGAAAAAGAGGTACAACTATTTTAATTAATAAACACTTGCCATTTATTTTGAAAAACCAAATTAGAGATCCTGAGGGTAGATTCATTTTGGTCACTGGCCTTTTGCATGGGCAGCACATCACAATGATGAATGTCTATGCGCCCAATGAAGATTCTCCCAAATTTATGTCTAAAATCATTTTGTTATTTAATGAACACTGCACAGGACTGGGGATCTGTGCTGGAGATTTTAATTGTGTGATAGATGAAAGACTAGACAGATCTTCATCAGGAACTATAGTTAATCCTAAATCTTCTTTGGTACTTAAAAAATTATGTAAAGAAATTGGCCTAATTGATAGTTGGAGAGAATTAAACCCTACTACTAGAGACTATACATTTTATTCTAACCCACATTGTTCATACTCAAGAATTGATTATATTTTTATTCCAAACACCTATTTTAATCTTGCATCTTTTAGTCAAATCGGTTCAATTACCATTTCAGATCACGCTCCAGTTCAATTAGATATTAAATTAGAAATCCCCAAAACAAATAACAAGACCTGGAAATTAAACTCTTCTTTGTTATCGGACCCCAAATTTTGTAATATTGTACGGGAATCAATACAGAATTATTGGTCAGATAATAAAAATTCACCTGTCTCTCCCACAATAATGTGGGATGCAGCCAAGGCCACAATTCGGGGATATATTATTTCTTATACTGCTGCGCATAAGAAAGCTCTCATAGCTAAACGACAAGATTTGGAAAAAGAGGTCAAAAGACTTGAACATCTACACAGCAGTAACCCCACTCAATCAAACTGGTCTACTTTATGTCATGCTAGGGCTAAACTTAACCTTGATCACACTAATCATATAAAAAAACTAATTTTTCTTTCCAAACAGAATTATTATGAGAATGCAAACAAACCTGGCCGATTGTTAGCATATCAGATTAAAAAGGAACAATCAGAACGAACAATCAAGTCCCTAAAGATGTCAAATGGTACCTCTACATATGACTCTGCCATTATAAATAATACATTCCGATCCTACTATGAATCACTCTATAGCTCACAAGGCAGTGCTTCACAACTACAAATTCAAACTTTTTTCAATAATATTTCTCTTCCAATTATTTCAGATAAAGATAGAGATTATCTTAATTCGCCTATAACTCCAGAAGAGGTCCTAGCTGCGATACAATCAATGTCATCCAACAAATCGCCAGGACCTGACGGTTTCCCCTCAGAATTTTATAAATCATTCTGGCCTGAACTTTCTAACATTTTAGTTCCAGCTTTACAAAATATCTTAAATCAAGGCACGATTCCTGAAACTTGGAAAACAGCAAACATCTGTGTAATACTTAAGAAAGATAAAGATCCCCAAGATTGTGCATCATATAGGCCAATTAGTCTACTTAATACAGATTCTAAAATACTAGCAAAGGTTTTGGCATGTAGATTAGAGAGTATGCTCCCCAAGTTAATAAAGCCAGACCAAACAGGCTTCATAAAATCACGTTATGGAACAGATAATATACGCAGACTCTTAAATGTTATTAATTTTGTCCAAGGTGAGGGACACCCAGCACTTGTTCTCTCCCTTGATGCCGATAAAGCTTTTGACAGAGTCGAGTGGGACTTCTTATTTGCGACTCTTAATAAATTTAATCTGGGAAATAATTTTATTAAGTGGATCCAGTTGCTTTACTCTGATCCTAAAGCAACAGTAGTTACAAATGGTCTCACTTCGACTCCATTTCGCATAGGAAGAGGGACGAGGCAGGGCTGTCCTCTTTCACCTTTGCTTTTCGCTTTAGTAATCGAACCCCTAGCAGAACTCATCAGACAAAACAGAAATTTCCACGGTATTTTAATAGGAGGGGAAGATCATCGTACCTCACTTTATGCAGATGATGTGCTCATATTTATGTCCAAACCAGAGCAGTCTATTCCAACATTGCTGGAATGCATCTCACACTACAGTAGTTTATCTGGTTACAGAATAAATCTTTCCAAATCCATAGCTTTACCCTTAAACACCCCTTCTTTGGAACATTTAAAATTAATCTCCCCATTCAAATTATCAGAAACTGGCTTTAGATATCTAGGAATCCATGTCACATCTTCACTTAAAGACCTTATTAAACATAATTATACACCTCTTATAGAAAAACTCAAACTTAATCTGAAAACATGGTGTTCACTCCCAATCTCATTTCTAGGAAGAATAAATGTAATAAAAATGAATGTACTTCCTAAATTCTTATATTTATTCCAGTCCATACCTAGCTACTTAGCAAATTCATTTTTCAAAGATCTTAATAAACACATCTCAAAGTTTATCTGGAACAATAAAAGACCGCGTATTAAAATTTCTAAATTAATGAAGCCTAAAGACAGGGGTGGAATAGGCTTACCAAATCTTCAGTTGTATTATTGGGCTGCCCAAATAAAAAACATGATTAGCTGGTGTAATGAGAGGACTAACTCTAGTTGGTTTAAAATGGAAGAAACAGCTTGCTCCCCTTTACCAATTAAATATTTACCATTTGTTAAAAATTATATAAAACTAAAAAAGATTTCTGAACATTTTATCATATCAAATACTCTTAGAACTTGGAAAGATGTAAAGACACATATGGGAATCTCCAGCCCTTTCTCCCTGTTCTCCCCACTTTCTTTTAATCCTGATATGCCTTTAACATTGCAAAACACTGTTTTTTCAGCATGGCGGGAACTGGGCATCTCTCAAATATCTTGCTTACTTTCAGAAGGCACCATAAAATCTTTCCAACAGATTGTAGATCAATATAACGTTCCAAAATCCAATTTTTATAAATATCTACAATTACGACATTTTTTAAAACCAAAGTTGGACAAAGGAGAGCTCAGATCCAAAACAACAGAGATCGAATACCTTTTACTGAATTCAGCTTGTTTAAAAGGATTGATAACAAGGATTTATGACACTTTGTCTAACAATTGCACTTCTGCCTGGTTAGGACTTAAAGATATTTGGGAGAAGGATATTGGTCAAACTATTGAAGAAAATGACTGGGAAATTGTATGTGATAATATATACCCGAAGTGTACGTCTCTTGGGATCCATGAGCTTAATTTTAAATTTTTTAACAGGATCTACTTAACTCCAATACGTATTAAGAAAATGTTTGCCAATGCCACAGACCTGTGTTTCAAATGTAAAAAAGATAAAGGTACATTCATTCATAGTTTTTGGGACTGTGGCAAAATTTTGCCATTTTGGAAGAAAATACATAAAGTACTGGAAAATATTCTTAAGCTAAATTTTGACATGACCCCAGCTTTGTACTTATTGAATCTTAATGCAAATAATCTGTTTGAAAAAGATGCATTCCAGTTATTTATTGTATTGGTATATTTAGCTAAAAAATGTATTTTGCTACTCTGGTCTGCATCACAAGCTCCATCTTTTAAAATGTGGATATCACAGATTGCTACATGGCTACCATTAGAAAAACTTACCTATGACAAACATAAAAAATCTGATAGATTTTGGTCAATTTGGTCTCCCCTTTGGGAGTACATAAAAGAGCTCTCTTAAATTAACACAACATCCTTGACATTCATTTACATTTTTTGTTATAACCTACTCTAAGATGATGTAATTGTACTTTTAATTATTTTTCACCTATATATTTTATTTTTTTATTTTTTACATTAATTTCTCTTTTACTTTCACTCTCAAGACTGTACATTCTCTTTATGCTACAACATTTTGATGTTAATGTTTTGTGAATATGGGCATACAATAAAAAAAAAAAAAAAAAAAAAAAAAAAAAAAAAAACAGAGCATCTACTGCGTGAGAAAGAGAGATAATGGAACTACTTTCACATTCGCTCTTGGATAGGGAAACCTTTACGCACAGACATCAATTAGTCTATAAATAAATACTTTTGTTTGTTAAGCGCAAATATTAGTTTCAAAACTATTTCTAAATTCAGTTCTAATTTCCAGCAAACGAATAAATTAACAATAATAACAAAATGTGCTCAAAAACCTGAGTTATATCCTAAAACACATGCTGTGCCCCATATGGTATAAAACCTGACAGGTGGGCAAATCTAAGCTTGTTTTTAATAAAACAAATATAAATATGGATATAATAAATAATACTGCTAATAATAATAACATTATACAAAAGCAAATTGTTATGAATGAACTGAAAAAGCCTCCCGAGATGAAGAAGACATAAAAGCAGTGATTTTTCATATTTATGTAGGCTAGAAAATAATATGTTTTGTAATATTTTAATCCTTTATATTTATATCCTATATCTATTCTTATTATATCCTATATATATCCTTAATATTTAAATTTTTTCATATGTAAAGATATTTGCCTATTGCTCTCTTGTGTGTATTAAGCAGTGCGTAAGCGAGGCGCAACTCTGCGCCGGAGTTTAGACTGGGTTAGTTTTGGTCTAATGAAAAATCTATTATAGATTCTCAAAATAGCAACGCGCCAGCGGTCCGCCTCAGAACGCCTTCCTTTTTAGACCAGAACGCCTATGGGCACACAAATGAGCGCTAATGCATTTGCTATTTAAACAGCGTAGCGCAACGCCTCAAAACGACTCTTGCGCCAAGCTGAAACTACCAAAAGACTATTGCGCCACACTGCGCCGGGTGTATGATAGGGCCCAATATGTTTTGCTTGTCTAGAAAATGCTTCTTGATTTAAGAATTTGAAGATATTTGGACTAGAAACAAGAGAAAAAAATCTAACTAAGAAAAGCATCTTTTTGCAGTGCAGGTTAACGTTCTTATTAGCATATTTGCGTTTTTACAGTCGCTGATTAAACAAAGGGCAGGCAGGTAACCTTTTTACACTGCATCTCCACATCATCACATTCTTGTCAGTTATCAAACATGGTGTTTTAAGCCTTACAAGAAAACAAAAGACAAAAGTACAAATTTATGAAAACAAGAAGCAGTATGTCATCTTACCATCCATTCAAGAGTTCAGACTTAGCTGATGATCAATAAAGCGTAATTGGCATGCTGTCCCGGGAGAGAGCCCTGAGCTTGTAATATCCTCGAGCCTGGGGCTACCTCCTGTTAGAATGGTGAGAGAGGAGTTCGAGCTCAGGTAGGTCTTAAGAACTCCCCTGCTTGTTGCCGTGTGAGAATTCTAAACTAAGGTTATCTTAGGTGATAATTTGAATTAGTTGATTGGCTATGGTGTATGTCTTTGGACGGTGGAAGGAAACTGGGGAACCTGGGAGAAACCATGCAAACACAGGGAGAACATGCAAACTTGATGTTGAAATGATGTTAAGTGACTTGTAGGTCTTTAACTTCTCTTTTTTAAAAACACTTGGATTTTCAATGAGATTGTTGTGTAGTCTTGTTCGTCTTATCCAATATCCATTGGGAGGGTGCTATCGCAAATAGACCTGTCAGACGAACACTGCTCACTTTAACCTTAATTTTGCCAAATAACAGTGCTTATCAGTGGGTGACAAGCTGTTATAATACGCTGAGAGCATTATGTAAATAATATATACATATATACACAAATAAATTAAAACATGTGCTTGTTTGTTGTAAAAAAATGTGTAATAATGACAAAAAAAAAAAAAAAAACTAGTTTTTGTGGATCTCTTCCGGGTGCAACATTCCTGCCGTTGTGTGGCTGGTATATTCTGGAAAATTTTCTTACCCTTTGGTTTCAAGTGTGGTCCTGAAAAATCTTTGTTCGAAAGGGGTCTCTACCCTTTCTCCTTCCCTTTCCCCTTCTACCCCTACGCCTTCAAGCTAAAAAGAATTGAGACACCCCTACCCCTTCACAGGGATGCGTAAAATGAGGGGTAAAGGGAAGGGCTAAGGGGTAGAATTGGGATTGGGTCTAAGTGCACTGAAGTCATTTTGAATATCTGAAGTGGATATGCAAAGAATAGGACACAATAATCCCTGAGAGAGGATCTTAGAAGAATGTTAAACTTGAGAATTGAGAATGTCACAAATAACAAAGAGAACCAACATCCTCTGCGCAATTGAGGGAGGTTTTCCTTTTTGAGAGAGGGACATAAATGCAGGAGTGATACTCACTTTATCTGCTCTGCCAGTAGTTTATCAGACTGCAGGTCAGTAAGTTCAAGCTGAACATCAGTGGGTGCACGCTGCAATGAATGGATATGAAATCATTTGCATTTCACTCTCAATTATTTAAAAAAATTTACATTGATTAACATCTAACTTGTCGATCATCGTCGATCTGCTGATGGTGTGACTTCTTTTGGTGTTGGCATGTGGGTAAGTGTATTGCCCTCATATTGGCTTGAACGAAACTTCAACTTTCTCATGAATGCTGTCACTAAGCTTCACATTTCATGCACAAAGAGGCACTTGCCTTGCAGTTTAGCATTTAGTTCACTCATACAGTAGGTGCAGCCACCTCAATAGCAAAAACCAGATCAGTCACCCAGTCTGCATCTGAGAGCTCTGGGACGTTTCCTCTCACAAAACACCCCAAATTCTGCTTTTAGGTCCCATACTCTCTTTAGCACCTTGCCCAAGCTGAGCCATCTGACAGTTGTATAGTAGCCTGTTCACTTTCAAACTTGTCCAAAAGTGCACAAAACTTTCTGTGAATCAGTGCTCAAAAGTCTGTGATTTAGTGCTCTTGCCCTTATGAAGATAGATTCAACTAGGTACTGGAAATATTCCCCAGAGATTTTAGTCCATATTGACATGTAGGCTGTGTCGTTGACACGATGCTCAATTGGTACTAATAGGCCCAAAGTGTGCCAAGAAAATATCCCCCACACCATTAAACCAGCACCAGAAGCCTGAAGCGTTGATACAAGGCAGAATGGATCCATGCTTTCATGTTGTTGACTCCAGTTTCTGACCCTACCATGCGAATGTCGCAGCAGAAATTGGGACTCATCAGACCAGGCAATGTTTTTCCAGTCTTCTACTATCCAAATTTGGTGAGCCTTTGCGAATTGTAACCTCAGTTTCCTGTTCTTAGCTGACAGGAGTAGCACCCTGTGGGATCTTCTGCTGCTGTGACCTATTCATTTCAAGGTTGGACATGTTGTGCATTCCGAGGTGCTCTTCTGCAGACCTCGGTTGTAACGAGTGCTTATTTGAGTTACTGATGCCTTTCTATCAGCTGGAATCAGGCTGGCCATTCTCCTCTGACCTCTGGATTCAACAAGCCATTTGCGCCCACAGAACTGTCGCTCACCAGATATTTTCTTTTTTTCGGACCATGTAAACCCTAAAGATGGCTGTGCGTGAAAATCCCAGTAGATCAGCAGTTTCTGAAATACTCAGAACAGCCCATCCAGAACCAGAACCAATGGCACATTCAAAGTCACTTAAATCCACTTTCTTCCCCATTCTGAGGCTTGGTTTGAACTGCAGTCTTGACCATGTCTACACGCCTAAATGCATTGAGTTTCTCCAATGTGATTGGCTGATTAGAAATTTGCATTAACAAGCAGTTGAACATAAAGTGGCCGATGAGTGTATGTGTGGTTATTGCAGTCATCCGTGAGGGGTTGCCACCATATATTTTGTGTTTATTTATTTATTAAAGTTCATGAATATTCGTCGGTTCTCTAACTCTTTCTTCAAGAGTTCACACTTAGCTGATGATTGATAGTAAAGCTAGTTTGGCGTGCTGTCCCGGGAGAGAGCCCTGAGCTTATAAGATCCTCGAGCCCTGGGCTCCCTCCCGTTGCAAGGCGAGAGGGGAGTTTGAGCTCAGGTAAATCTCGACGACTCCCCTTCCTGCTTGTTGTAGCTAAGAGTCAGATATGGATGTTGAAAGGTGTACTCAGAGTTTAGCTAATATATTTTGGATTTATTGTTTAGAGTGCTTGTTTTTGTTTCTACATATTATTTGGAAATATATGTTGCATATATGACATTTTATGTGTGAAATCCATATATGAACTTGGATGTCACATATGCCATTTGCATATATTGCCTTACATCAGATTTTTGTGTGGCTAGCAAAAGAACATCTAATTATTTATAAGTTTACAATGCAAATGATTGCAATGTTATTAGTGTGGATATGAGTGGATTTGCATGTGTGCATGCATGTGCTAACTGATTAAAATGAATATCTGCTTTCAGCAAGTACATTCTGCCGTTTGTCGACAGCGGATATCCTACTGTGCAGCATGGCTTGTACTGTAGCTCTGAATATGTTCCCACAGTTCGACAAGCAACAATTATTAAGGACTATTCTAAATTGTACAGTGCGCAAGCTGTTATTTTGTCAGCAATTGACTCTACATATGTGCTAGCTCTTTCCTGTTGGATCATTGTCCTTTATTGTTGCATAAATACCAAATTCACTTGAAAGAAATCGCTATTCAAAATTCAAATCAAACATAGTACATTTACCTACACACCACATTTTACCTAAAGCATGTAGAGTCATTTAGTATCTCAAAGTACAGTATTTTTACAATACAATTTGAAGATTTAAAGTTACTGCAATACACATTTAATTTATATTCTTCAAGTTTTATCACTAGGCCTTCTTTACATTGTCAAGCCGCCTTTCCATTGAACATGACAACTGGACATGACTGTCGGATTACGCCCCCTTGTGGCAGTCGCACAGAATTTTCAGTTGTGACGTGCACCATGGGAGAGACGCTGTTCTGGCAGTGTCCGAAATAAAGAAGTGCAAAAGCAAGAGACTTTATTTTCTGTGCGTTCACCATGGTCGAATGAGTAAATGAATACTAGAAACTCATAGACCGCTAAAAATATTGGAGGGAATGTGGAGACAACATAAAAATGTATTATTTATTACTTTACTACTCACATTTATTAAAGTATATAGACTTTTTCTGATTCAAAAAAATAACCAAATAAACTAGTATTTCTCATTTCGCGCGCACGAACCTGCTTGGACAACACTGGAATACATCACATCCGGTCGGCAGGACGCATACAGTCTAGTCGCAGGAGTTCAAATATTTCATCGGATCCGCAGCTCAATTCGGATCCAATTTTTCCACATACGGAGATGATCGGAACTTCACGCAACTCCTGGACTACTCTCCATTGGAAATGAATGACTTCCAGTCTGTCGCTTGTTGTTTGTCGTGTGCAGTGAAAAGGAGGTTTAGGGTGCTTTCACACCTGCCTTATTTAGTTCGATTGAATCACACTAGAGTTCGTTTTCCCTTTTGGTGCGGTTCGTTTGGGCAGGTGAGAATTCAGCAATCGTACAAGAGTGCGCACCAAAAGCAGACCAAATAAGTGTACCGAGACCTGCTTGAAGAGGTGGTCTCGGTACGCTTTCAAACGAACCCTGGAGTGGTTCATTTGTGGTGAGAAAATGATCCGTACTAAAACAGGTCCAACC
Organism: Danio rerio; assembly: GCF_052040795.2. Lineage (NCBI taxonomy): Eukaryota > Metazoa > Chordata > Actinopteri > Cypriniformes > Danionidae > Danio > Danio rerio. The sequence goes on from NC_141023.1 coordinate 62,246,363, forward strand.
GCAGAAATTACTGCGACTTTTGGACTAAACCAGCTGCCGTAGGCCGATGCGCTGTGCATTATGGGATATGGAGGAAAAATATTTGTTGACAGCGCTTTACCAATAGAGTGAGAGAGAGAGGGAAAACATTACCTGATGGATCATTGGTAATATTTACACAAGATGACTATGTGGCAGTTTAGCTAACTTAATATGTTCAACAACATCTGGCCAATGAGAGATGTGGATTTTGTCAGATGACTGCATTTTGGTTCGTTTCAACTGGTTCGAACCAAAGCCAGCAGTGTGGTGTGAAAATGACCCAAAGTCGGCAGAAGATGCAACAATGTATCATTTATTGCCTTTGGTCCGGACCAAATGAAGCGAATTACAGATGTAAAAGCACCATTAGAAACAAGACCCACAGTGATTGACATCAAGCAAGTCTCTTATGCACACTTGTTTGACAGAACAAATTCTTAGGGTGATAGTGTTCACCTGTTGATTTGGAACTGTACTTATACCTAGCAGGTTTTTTTGGGGGGGGTCTTGATTTAACAAGTATTATGTCAGTCATTTTTTTTCTTTTTCTTTTTTAAAGTCAACCTTGAATTCACTCTCTCTTCTTGAAGCCTTTTTAACACTCCTTCCAATCCCACACTCATAATCTTTGCGCTGAAGAGCAGCTGATGCAACAGTAGTCTCCTGACACACTGGAGTGGCCACTTTCAAGCTCTGAATGTGACACATCAGTTGTTTCATCTTGAAGACTTTAAAATATCTTGGCCTCATACATCTCTTTCAGAATAACATTTCTTGCTTGTGTTCTAAGAGCTTGTATTGGGTGCTGTTGGATAAAAGTGTCACCTTTGGCTTTTTCTTTTGGGACTGAGTGATTTGTATGCACTCGATGCATTCTGAGGACACTCATAATCTTTGCGCTGAAGAGCAGCTGATGCAACAGTAGTCTCCTGAAACACTGGAGTGGCCACTTTCAAACAAAGCAAAAACTCAAAGTTGAAGCTGCAAGCAGCATCTACAGATGAATCAGCTGGATTGCTGTCTGCAATTTATTTTCATCAGCTCTATAAATTCAGAAAAGACTCGACAGGCCCAGTGTGCGTCAATTAGCTGCTTTATTCCCAGGTTTTCTCTCCAGCATACAACAGCTTTTCAATTCCTTTCAATGCAGCATGACGCTTGCTAGAATAAATAACCTCTAAAAAACACAGAACATGAGGCCTTGATTTAGCAGTCTCCACAAACAACAAGTTTAAACAGTGTGTGTGGCAGTGCACAAAGAGAGCTGTTTCATTTTGCTTCTGAATTCTAGCCTGCAGCCTACTGACAACAGGGTTGAAGATCCAATTGCAGCGTCTTTGTTGACAGGGAATGGTCAAACAGGAGCAATCACAATCACAAGAGCAAACAGTATCACACAGGGCAATCCAAAAGAGAAGTCGAGTCACAGGTGAAGAGATCAGTTGGAAAAACCAGGCATGGAAAAACAAAGACAAGGGAAATGCTTTGTAATGCTACTGCAGGGGTGGCCAACCCTGTTCCTGGAAAGCCACCTTCCTGCAGATTTACCCACTGAATTGACCTGAACCAATTAATTAGGACCTGAACACCATGTGATAATTACAGGCAGGTGTGTTTGATACGGGTAGCAACTGAAATCTGCAGGAAGGTGCCTCTCCAGGAACAGGGTTGGCCACCCCTGTGCTACCGGGTAAGCAAGACTCAGCATTGAAGTGTGTGTGCTGTTTATAAAGTCCATATAATCAGTTCATAATGATCCTCTGACTGTGTGTGTAGTCAGTGGGTAACAGGAACCAGTGTGTGTGAGGTGCATGCTAGGAGTTGTAGTTCGTAAATGTGGCGTGTTTAGTTCTCCAGCTATCCGCAGTAGCTAGATGAATGTAACAGAAGCCTTGATTGACCTCCTATTTTTTCAATCTTCAACTCAATTTTGGAAAGAGGAGCCATTACTATTTCCTCCAAGTATTTGGCAGTTGTTGATTTAGCATGAAATATTTGGGAGAAACATCCATTTATTTGCATGTCATGGACAAACTGGAGCACATAGGAAACTTGCTCTGAATGTGACACATCAGTTGTTTCATCTTGAAGACTTTAAAATATCTCGGCCTCATACATCTCTTTCAGAATAACATTTCTTGCTTGTGTTCTAAGAGCTTGTATTGGATAAAAGTGTCACCTTTGGCTTTTTCTTTTGGGACTGAGTGATTTGTATGCACTCAATGCATTCTGAGCAAGCCCGGATTGGCTTATAGGGAGGACCGGGAGAATTCCCGGTGGGCCGGTCCATTTTTTGGCTGCGAGGGCCGGTATCCCTAGCTCCAGAATCTGTTGCTCTCAGCAGTCAGACTTTTTAATTTTATTTATTTATTTACTTGACCACAGCCTTTTTATTCATTATTTTACCGCAGCTCTACTCTTTTTACCTATTTTCTCGCAGCTCAGTGATAACTTAGATATAAGTTAGATGCATGCCCGGATTGGCTAATCGGGAGGACCGGGAGAATTCCCGGTGGGCCGGTCCGTTTTTTGGCCGCGAGGGCCGGTGTCCCTAGCTCCAGAATCTGTTGCTTTCAGCAGTCACACTTTTTAAATTAATTATTTTTTTTTTACTTGACCACTTGACCACAGCCTTATTCATTATTTTACCGCAGCTCTGCTCTTTTTATCTATTTCGTCGCAGCCTGGTGATCAGTATGCAGCCTGCAGGTTAATGATGATATTAGTCAGACGAGCCACCATTCAATGCACAGTTGATGTGGTCCATTGGTTAGTACATTAGGATATGACGCTGCGGATCTGGGTTTGATCCTCGTCTAAATAGTTTTTTTTTTTTTTTTTTTTTTTTTTTTTTTGTTAAGACATAATACTGTTATGGTTGTTGAACATTTGAAGTTCTAAAGCAGCTGTTTTCTCAAAACAAAGACGTAATAGTGTAATTAGAAACTGAATTGGAAATGTCCTTATTTTAATATAGTCAGTCATGAACTGAGGTGGGCCGGTCTGAGGCTTGAAACTCCAGGGCTGAAATGGAGTCCCACTCCGGCCCTGGTTAGATGAGTCCCTACTCAATGAATAGCTGTTGTGGTTAAGTGGAAAGCATGCTAGTTTACGACGCCGCAGACCCGGGTTCGGTCTGAGTAATTTAATTTTTTCATTTTTATTGTTAAGACAGATAATACTGTTAGGGTTGTTGAACATTTGAAGTTCTAAAGCAGCTGTTTTCTCAAAAAAAGACGTGATATTGTCATTAGAAACTGATTTGGAAATGACCTTATTTTAATATAGTCAGTCGTGAACTGAGGTGGGCCGGTCTGAGGCTTGAAACTCCAGGGCTGAAAAGGAGTCCCACTCCGGCCCTGATTCTGAGGACACTCTCATATTCTGCTAAAGGATGCACAAGCTCAAGAAAGTTTGGACTGGTGATGCTTTCACCATCTCCTCTAAATGCCATTTCTTGTCTCGCCAAATATAACATGATGTCTATTAAGCGAAACAAGATTTCTCTGTTCTTCTGTCTTTCATTTTCACTTCATACCTCACATTCTGCAGCCTGAGCATTAAAAGCTTCAACTAAATTTCCTTTTTGTAGTTAGCTCACCTCAACATACCATGATGCATTCTCAGGGATCTTTTCAACAGCCTTCCTCCAGTTGACAGATCCAGTTATTCTCCAGGCAGTCCTAGCTTTAAACCAGTGGTCACCAAACTTGTTCTTGGAGGGCTGGTGTCCTGCAGATTTTAGCTCCAACCCTAATCAAACACACCCGAACAAGCTAATCAAGGTCTTACTAGGTATACTTGAAACACCCAGGCACGTGTGTTGAGGCAAGTTGGAGCTAAACCCTGCAGGGACACCGGCCCTCCAGGACCAGGATTGGTGACCCCTGCTTTAAACTTTTCTTCTGTCAAGAAAAGCAGGACATAGAATTATTATTTTTTCTCACAGTATAGTCCAGCCAGTTGTCAGCAGCATGCCACTGGTTTGAAAAGACCATCCTTGTGGATTTTTTTGGAAAGCTAACTACTAGTTGACATGGCCCAATATAGTTGTATACAGTTGCTATTAACATTTATTTTAGACTTATCAACATGAGCTGGGCAAATGCTAAATGTCGATATTCAGTATCTCCTTCCTCTGTTATTTCTCCATACCTATCTTGAATCATTGATCCTTGTGTTGCTGGTTATGTCTTCCTTTTTCGTCACAGTATTGAATATCTGCATCTGCTGCTTCTGTTATGGCTCTATCCTTTTCTTGAATCATTTCTTCCTCAGCGGGCTCGATGTCTTGTTGTATTTCTTCACTTATCTCTCTTTCTTCCGCATTGGCTGTAACCTCTCTGTTATTTTCAGTTGTCTAAACTTTCTTATCTGAACTCTCTGTGGAAAAACAAATTTAAATACATTTTCTAAAATCAAACATATATATTGTCAAAAAAGAACTAGGAAAGGTAATTGAAAAAAATCAACCTGGAAAAATTAGATATATTATACACAGCAAAACCGCCAAAGTGAAAATAACACCAACAGTGTCAAATTTAACATCAGCAAATTGTCTATATGTGTCCACACTAAGAGTGTAAATTTTACACTTTTGATAGTGTTAACTCTTTCACACCCTTTAAGTGTAAATTCAACACTCCTCGTTAAGTGGAGGCGTGGCTTTTTACATCACTTTGGATGTAATTCGAAAATACACTTAAATTTCACACTGACACTGTCTTACAAATAACAACAGCAATGTTATTTTATTGCCATGCAGTGTTGAAAAATGTCAACACTTTTAATTTTACACCGTCTCTGTAAATTTTACACCAGTGATTTTGCTCTGTAGATTATCAATGTTGATTTCAATTACTTTTCAATTAATTACCTAGCCCTATAACAGAAGCTTATGGCTGTTTTTTTTTTTCAGCATTCTTTAGCACATCTTGCTTTGTTCACAACAGAAGAAGTAAACCCAAACAGGATTATATCAAGTGGAACATGACTTAATGTTAACAGAATTTACAGTTTTGGGTGAACTTTCCCTTTAAACTGAGGCTCTGTCCACATAAACATGAGTATTTTCAAAGCCACACTTTTTTCTATGTGGTTTCGCTGTTTGTTCACACAAAAATCAGATGACAAACCGAAATATTCTGAAAACTCAGCCAGGGTGAAGATTTTCTGAAACTCTGGGTACAGTGCGGACAGTAAAACCAGTTTTTCCTCATGACGTCAGCGTACACCCTATTAAATCCTTTCTGATTGGCCAACACACCTGGGTTCACACTAAACGCAGAAGACGTGAATGAGGTAAATTTCAAACATTCCAGGCAAACACATCCGGTATTGCCACCCATCTAGGAAAGGAGAAGGAGTACGGGTGGAAGCGGGGTTTCTTCAAAACGAAGATGGCTATTAAATGGAACTTATAACATATAATGGCTGTTATATACTAATATGAAACAATTAATAATATAAAATAATAATTTAATTAATATAAAAATAAAAAATAACAATAAACTATCTAATAATTTAAAACAACTTATAACTTAAAATGGTTTAGGAATCGTCGTGATTGGTGAGTCATAAATTGGAAAATGCGGGACCAACTGCAAGCAATCATAAGCACGTGATCCTCTCAAAATTAGTTTATAAATAAACTTCACTTAATTTTCGGTTTGTTGTGAACTCCCAGCCTGATCTCATGAGAAAATGTACGTATTTTACGTTTTGTCCGTTTAGTGGCTATGAAAATGTACGATTTGGCACCCACCCCTCAACCCAACCATCACTTGGAGATGAGCAAATCGTGCAAAATTGTACGAATTAGATCTTACGAATGGCGAAGCAGTGGCGCAGTAGGAAGTGCTGTCGCCTCACAGCAAGAAGGTCGCTGGTTCGAGCCTCGGCTCAGTTGGCGTTTCTGTGTGGAGTTTGCATGTTCTCCCTGCTTTCGCGTGGGTTTCCTCCGGGTGCTTCGGTTTCCCCCACAGTCCAAAGACATGCGCTACAGGTGAATTGGGTAGGCTAAATTGTCCGTAGTGTATGTGTGTGTATGAATGAGTGTGGGGATGTTTCCCAGAGATGGGTTGCAGCTGGAAGGGCATCCGCTGCTTAAAAACTTGCTGGAAAAGTTGGCGGTTCATTCCGCTGTGGCGACCCAAGATTAATAAAGGAACTAAGCCGACAAGAAAATGAATGAGTGAGTTTTTACGAATTCATACTAACCACTAAATCAGAAAGTTACGAATTGCCGTGAGATTGTGTTGGAACTCCGCATAAAAACTTCATTATCGCCTCACAGTCGCGTTTTTAATGTGGACAGAGGTTTTATTAAAAATAACGAAAGCGAAGAAAACTCTATTTATAAAAATACCTGTGTACATGTGAACACGGCCTGAGACGTTGTGTTCTGCCCTTAGCAGTTTTGTCAGTGTTGTGATCTGTGACCAGAGTGTAAAGTGTGCTGTTTGTCCGCAGGTCTGTTGACGGTGTGTGCAGTGAGCCTCTACATCAGTTACTCTCAGCAGGCTCTGGAGGAGCTGCGGCTCACGGTGGATGTGGACTCTCTAACTCACGTCCACATGTCCTACGGCTGGTCTCTGGCCATGGCCTGTGTGTCCTTCAGCCTGGAGCTGCTGACGGGACTCCTGCTCCTGCTGGCGGCTCATCTCGTCCAGCGCGAACCGGCCAGAGACAGACTGAGCCAGAGCGAACCCCAGAGCCTCAGACTGCAGTGAGGATCTGATCTCCATTCATCGTCAGCCTCCAGAGCCAATCAAACAGCTGCATCAATTATTGAAGGAAAGCGCACACACACTTGAGGACTAGCAAATCTGTCTTCAGCACTCGAGTCTGTCAGTATAATCACGTTTTCTTCAAGAACTCACATTTCCGTCTGCTCTCAATTGCATTCAATGTTCACAGCATGAGAATTCAAGCCATTGCAGTTTTACATGTGGTATCTCTTATTTTTTTACAGCACCCTACAGTAAAATCCAGCTTAACCCAGCCTAGGCTGGTTGGCTGGTTTTAGCTGGTCAACCAGGCTGGTTTTAGAGCGGTTTTGTCCATTTCCAGGCTGGTTTCCAGTCATTTCCAGCCTGGTCTTAGCTGGTCAGGCTGGGAGATGACCAGCTAAAACCAGCTTGACCAGCCTAGCCAGGCTGGTCAAGCTGGTTTTAGGTGGTCATTTTCCTACCTGACCAGCTAAGACCAGGCTGGAAATGGCTGGAAACGGGTGGAAACCAGCCTGGAAATGGCCAAAACCCCTCTAAAACCAGGCTGGTCAACAAGCTAAAACCAGCCAACCAGCCCAGGCTGGTTTAAGCTGGATTTTTCAGCAGGGCATACTGCATCTTAACCCTTATGTACTGTTGGGGATGTTTTCATCCACTCTGGGGTGATTTTGATATGGCCATAACTTTTTGTGTTTCAGCTTGCAGAATGATTTTCGGTGACTAATCGATCTTATTTTGACACATATTTTGAGAAAATGCTTTGAATTAAAAAGAAAAAACTCAACTATACACTCTTACAACCTTTTCGTTATGGTCATGATAAAAACATCCACTAAATTAAACTGCTTAAAAATGCATCAAATTATTATTATTATTTTTTTCATAAATCTGTTAATCAACCTCTGTACTGGGGTCAGTTCTATGTACGTTGATTACTCAATTAGCTGGATTTGGATATTGACGATTTGACACGATCCAGGATTGTTTCGTTCTTCAAATCTGATGCGAGAGTTGTTGTCATAGCAACAGTTCTGGTAGCTTAAACCTGCTCGGGAGCAGGCTCATTTCATATAAACAGGATTAGATGGTCAGTTCAAGCAAGGATAATACTGAAAGTATCTACCGAATTCTGATATTTTCCTAGAGTAGTAGTTATATACACTTTGGAAAATAGTAAATAATTTTTAACTCTATATATAAACAGTTAAAAAAATCTTTTATATATATATATATATATATATATATATATATATATATATATATATATATATATATATATATATATATATATATATATATATATATAAAACTTACAATCTGCACTCCGAAATAAAATTACAAAGACTGCCACCTGGTGGTTCAAAGAGAAAATTTATTGATATTAACTTTTTAGATCGCTTTAGTACAAGTTGTGTGTAATAATAGATATGCACAACATGCAACTTTTTTTTTTAAGCAATAATACATCAATTCAGTCATGAAAATGTTTTGACAGTTAATATGTTGGTCATTTGATGCTTAACAAAATTCGCAGACGCCTTTACCATTATCAAAATGCTTTTGTAAACATCCAGTTATTCTACTAAATAAATAGCTAAATACTCTTGACACATGAAAGAGTAAAGCATGCAGACCACAACAAATGTGTAAAGTTATTGCGTGTCATATTTAACAAACCGTTTCCTATTAATTTGATGTAATTTTGTTCACATGGATAATCAGATGATGTCAATGCGCTGCTGTGGCGTCAGCCAATCATTGCATTGCTGATCATGATTTCGAGGATCGATAGATCTGTCCTTCGCCACACACGCAGAGATCTCAGATCAGTTCATCCAGACATTTTAATCTGATTCGTGAACTTCATCTTCGTTTGAAGAACCAAATTAGCCAGAGATCAGTTATCAAGATTAACAGATCCATATCACAGATATATAATAGCCTAATTCTGGATTCAACAGATAACACCCTTCAAATTAAAGAAAAATGGGAATCTGAACTTAATGAAAAAATTGAGGATGATATTTGGGAAAACATATGTTCAGAAGCTCATAAGGGGATCAACAGCCATAACTGGAAAGAGTTTGACTGGAAAACAAAAATTAGGTTTTTTAGAACACCATTGATGGTCTCCAAATATACTAATCGTCCACAGTCAGAGGAATGCTGGAGGGGTTGCGGAAATGTGGGTAATCATGCACATATATTTTGGCAATGTCCGAAGATACTTGCATTTTGGCAAGGGGTAAAGATTGAGATAATGAAAATTATGCAGGTAGATCTACCTTTTACTCCCCTGTTTTTCTTGCTTGAAGGGATACCCCAGGATATATATAATAAAAACCAGAGATATATACTACATATACTTTTACTAAGTGCAAGAAAGACCATAACAATAAATTGGATGAAGCCACACCCTCCAACAATAGTACAGTGGATAGAAAAACTTGATTGTATATATAGAATGGAGTATATGACTGCTCAACTTCAACTAAAACTGGATATTTTTAAACAAAGATGGGCACCTGTTACGTTGTACCTGAATAGGACATAGTATTTCTAGCTCCTTTGAAACTGAAAATATTGTATGTTTTTTTTTTTTTTGTAATTTTTTTATTTACATCTGCGGCTACTGTCTTTTTTTTATTTTTATTTTTTAAACTACTAAATGTTTTTAAAAATTACAGGATTTAAACTCTTTAATTGCCAAATTCACAAATGATGTCACTGATTTGGTGGGGGAAAAAACACACAAAATGACGTATTTCCAATAGAAAAAGTAATTGTGTACTAGATGTTTCTTTATCTTTTATCAAAGTCTTGGAGATGTGAAACAACATTGACTTTGATGCATTGTTTTTGAATTATTTCTCCCTAATTTACTGTTTGTGGCCGTTTTTTGCCCCATTGACTTCCATTATAAGGGCATCCACTGTGTAAAACATGTGCTGGAGAAGCTGGCAGTTCATTTCACTCTGGCGACCCAAGATTGATAAAGGGACTAAGCCGAAAAGAAAATGAATGAATGTATAGTAACAACATTTTCCATCCATATAAACATAATCCACCTTTAAGTGCCATAATAAACATCTCTGATGTCGAGAAAATTGTCTTTAATGACTATGCTAACTTTTAACACAACACTTTGCAAGGCAGATGTTAAATAAAGCTAGTCATAATTGTGTTTGCATTTGTGGTGATTAGATTAATCTCCCTAAGGCTCACCATTGATTAAATGTCCAAGTCGACACAATGTAAGCTCAATTCAGAAATCAATCAGCCAGTAATTAAATGTGGGAATGATCAATTTGAGAAACGTACTGTATCAGAGGATGGGCCGTTTCTCTTGAGCGTTCTGAGTGTCGTTGTGTTAGTTTTCATTCAGTCTGCAGTAGGGAAAGAGTTCAGGCTGTAATGTTTAGCATTCCTTTCAGGGAATATAGATAATATTATGCTAATATACACTCACCGGCCACTTTATTAGGTACACCTTACTAGTACCGAGTAGGACCCACTTTTGCCTTCAGAACTGTCTTAATCCGTCATGGCGTAGATTCAACAAGCGACTGGAAATATTCCTCAGAGATTTTAGTCCATATTGATATGATAGCTTTCCGCAGTTGCTACAGATTTGTCGGCTGCACATCCATGATGCAAATCTCCCGTTCTACCACACCCCAAAAGCGCTCTATTGGATTGAGATCTGGTGACTGTGGAGGCCATTTCAGTACAGTGAACTCATTGTCATGTTCATGAAACCAGTCTGAGATGATTCAACTTTATGACATGGCGCGTTTTCCTGTTGGAAGTAGCCATCAGAAGATGGGTACACTGTGGTCATAAAGGGATGGACATGGTCAGCAACAATACTAGGAACAATACACAGGTAGGCTGTGGCATTGACATGATGCTAAATTGGTACTAATGGGCCCAAAGTGGGCCAAGAGAATATCCTCCACACCATTACACCACCACCACCAGCCTAACCTGTTGATACAAGGCAGAATGGATCCATGCTTTCATGTTGTTGAAGTCAAAATCTGACCCGACCATCCGAATGTCGCAGCAGAAATCGAGACTTATCAGACCAGGCAATGTTTTCCCAGTCTTCTATTATCCAATTTTGGTGAGCCTGTGCGAATTGTGGCCTCAGTTCCCTGTTCTTAGTTGACAGCAGTGGCACCCGGTGTGGTTGTCTGCTGCTGTAGCCCATCTGCCTCAAGGTTGGACGTGTTGTACGTTCAGAGATGCTTTTCTACACGCCTCAGCTGTAACGAGTGGTTATTTGAGCTGCTGATGCCTTTCTATCAGCTCCAGTCTGGCCATTCTCCTCTGGCATCAATAAGGCATTCGCACCCACAGAACTGACTCTCATTGGATATTTTCACAGTTTCGGACCGTTTTTTTTAAACCCTAGAGTTGGTTGTGCATGAGAATCCCAGTAGATCAGCAGTTTCTGAAATGCTCAGACCAGCCCAACTGGCACCAACAAACATGCCATGTTCAAAGTCACTTAAATCACAATTCTTCCCCATTTCGATGCTCATTTTGAACTGCAGCCGATCGTCTTGACCATGTCTACATGCCTAAATGCGTTGAGTTGCTTGATTAGAAATTAGCGTCAACGAGAAGTTGGACAGGTGTACCTAATAAAGTGGCCGGTGAGTGTTATAAGCCCACATAAAATGTACGTGCTTGGAAATATGCATATTTCAGATCAATTTACTTATGCATATCTAATTCTTGAGTTTCTTTATTTTTTTTTCGTGGGGTGGGGGGATGGGTTAGGGAAGGGGCAACCTAATTGCTTCTTCTTCAATTTACTCAAATTTGTAAAAACAAATAAATTAACTTAATTCTCATGCTTCTTAACGTTTAGTGTGACGGTGCTTTAAATAAACATGCGGTTCTTTATGCATCTCAGTTATTAATGGCATGTGAATGATAATTAGCTACATTAAATTAAAATCATGTTCCAATAATACATTAATTATAAGTGCTTTATATTTACATTAGGTGCTCTGAGGGAATGCTCTTTATTAATAGTTTTGTGTGCAGAGCTTTAAGCAAAAAGGTTCGAGAGCTGCAATTCATGCGAAAAGGGGTTAATAGAGTTAATTAGCCACTGTGTTTTTAAAGCATCTTGGTCATTAAATGAGTTGCAGTTGCGAGTGACTGAGTGAAAAAAACAAAGCAGAAATAAATAAACGTGTTAATTGCTTGTGTAGTTACCATGGTGAATAGCTTTGTAATTACCATATGCGACCATGGATGACAAAACCAGTCTTATATGGTATATTTGTAGCAACAGCCGAAAGTACATTGTAAGTTACACACAAGCCCAAATTAGAAAAGTTGGAACAGTATGGAAAACTATAAATAAATAAAGTGTGTAGTGATTTCTAAATTTATTTTAACTTGTATTTCATTGCAGACAATACTGCAAACATTATTTTATTTGTTACTCATCATTTTTATTTATTTATTTATTTATTAGTTTATTTTATTATTATTATTATTTATTATTTATTTATTTTTTCAAAATAAACACTTGCTCCAATTTTGGTTCTAGTAACATACACTGAAAAAAATTATTCAAAGCTGATTCCTTGGATTTACTAAAAATTTTTAAGTTAAGTGGTTGTAAACAATTTATTTATGCTGAATTTAAACAAACAAATTAAGTTGAACATTATTAAACTTAATTTTTTTGTTTAAATTCAACACAAATAAATTGTTTGCAACAGTTCTGCATGCAACACTTAAAAGTAAAGCATTTACCACTTTGTAATGTTGCCTTTCCTTTCCACAACACTTAAAAGTTGCTTAGGGTCTGAAGACACCAAGTGATGAAGTGTTTCAGATGTAAATTTGTCCCATTTGTCCTGCAAACAAGTCTTAAAGTGGGCAACAGTACGAAGTCCTTGTTCTTGCATTTTGTGCTTCAGCTGCACAAAATGTGCGTCACACATTCTCTGTTGGAGACAGGTCTGGACTGCAGGCAGGCCAGTCAGGTACCAGTTTCTTATTTCTCCGCAGCCAGGACTGTGTAATGTGTGCAGACTGTGGTTTTGCCAAGTGTGCCGCAAGCCTGCGTTTGAGTGAAGGTCTCGGCTGTTAGATCGCCCCCTGGGGGCTGGCTGCAGTACAAGTCATAAAGCCCGCCTCCTCTGTGTTAATGAAGGAGACTTGAGCCCAAATAAAAAATTAATTAAACTCGCAATAAAATGTCCCGAAAGATGGTTCTGGTCGATTAAGGCACTGGTTATTGTGCTGAAATAGGTGCAGATCTTCATTTTTGTAAACAGTTTGTTTTTAGCAGTAATTTAATGCTGGGCGTGTCATCGTGATTGACAGCTGTGATTGACAGTTTCTCAAAGCAGCGCGTCTGAGCTTCGGCAGGAGACTGAAGTGTTATTATTTGATTTCTGTGTTATTTTACCATGACAAAATGAGTTCAGCAGTAAACTACAGTTTCTGACATACATGATCCTGGTGGAACACTGTTTATTCGCTAAGGTCAGGGCTTTTTTCGGGCTTTATTAGTTTGCTGATACACGCCTAAACACCCAGATAGCAAAACACACTCTGGCCAGTTCCGGCTAGATTCTCGCCTGCCGGAGACTTACCCCTCAGAGCTCAGACTGACTACCTCTGCTGGACCTACTCCAGATGCCTGGACTCACTGCCCGATTCCAGCCCGAGTCAATCGAGCCAGATGCGGCGGCCGAGCGAGCCGGCGCTGCCGCATGCGAGCCGGAATCAGCCTGCGACGCCGCGAGTGGGTTATGCGCTGCGGCCTGGAGCTGGCGCGATTGAATATATAAAACCCTCATATTTGTTAACATTACTATATCCATTTGTGTTGATATGACAGCAAACGCATGCTGAGAAGTTCGGGGGGCGTAGTTGATTTTACATAAAGCGTTTGGTTGGAAGCTCGACTCCGCTCATTTTCGCGGCTCCTCCTCTAGCTCCATCAGACAGTCCTTCTGCGCATGTCAAGGCTCCAATTTCAGTAGTCTTTTGCGACAGTTTGTGCCCGTCAAGCAGGCGTTTTGCCCTCAAGGCGTTCAATGGGAAAAGGGGCTGTCACGTCGTCCATATTTTTTACAGTCATTGGGTTTTGCATTGTCTTGTTGAAATATGCATGGGTGTCCCTGTGAAAGAAGGCAGCATATCAGCATTAATAGTGCCATCACAGAAATGCAAGTTACCTTTGGCTTTTGGACTTGTTGCTGGTAACAGTCTGGATGATCCTTCTCTTCTTAATTTAATTGTCTTCTTAAGTTATTGTCTTTAATCATCTCATTTTCAAGTATCTGTGAATTACTTTTGATTTAACATCAACATTTAATTGTTCCATATTGTAATACAATACAATCACATAATATCAACGCCCTCCCACATTTTAAGCTATTAATACCGCCCTTATTTCCGTTTTTGGTGTGAGATTGCAGAAGAATGGTCAGTTTTTTACCATCATGCTGATAACTTTTTAGTAATTCGGCAGAACTACAGTTCAAACCGCTGTGGTTAAAACCCATTCTTACACTTTTATCACAATTTCACACTTTTTTTTTGTTTATTTGTTTGGTTGTTTGTTTGTTTGTTTGTTTGTTTGTTTTACTTGGTTTCTGGAACCATCTTTCACCAAAATCAAACCCAGTGTGCTCCACATTCCAACACCATACAAGGTGAGCTACTGAGTAAACTGACCACACCAGAAAAGCTGTCCATACAAAGGAACGTGTCAATAGTAGTGTGAAAAAGAAAAGAAGTTGTCTGCAGCATCATATTATTACTTAGGGCCCTATCATACACCCGGCGCAGTGTGGCGCAAGGCGCGGCGCAATAGTCTTTTGGTAGTTTCAGCTTGGCGCAAGAGTTGTTTTGAGGCGTTGCGCTACGCTGTTTAAATAGCAAATGCATTAGCGCTCATATGTGCGCCCATAGGCGTTCTGGTCTAAAAAGGGAGGCGTTCTGAGGCGGACTGCTGGCGCGTTGCTATTTTGAGAATCTATAATAGATTTTTCATTAGACCAAAACTAACCCGGTCTAAACTCCGGCGCAGAGTTGTGCCTCGCTTACACACTGCTTAATACGCACAAGAGAGCAATAGGCAAATATCTTTACATATGAAAAAAATTAAATATTAAGGATATATATAGGATATAATAAGAATAGATATAGGCTATAAATATAAAGGATTAAAATATTACAAAACATATTATTTTCTAGCCTACATAAATATGAAAAATCACTGTTTTTATGTCTTCTTCATAACATGTTCATGTTTTTATGTCATTCATAACAATTTGCTTTTGTATAATGTTATTATTATTAGAAGTATTATTTATTATATCCATATTTATATTTGTTTTATTAAAAACAAGCTTAGATTTGCCCACCTGTCAGGTTTTAGACCATATGGGGCACAGCATGTGTTTCAGGATATAACTCAGGTTTTTGAGCACATTTTGTTATTATTGTTAATTTATTCGTTTGCTGGAAATTAGAACTGAATTTAGAAATAGTTTTGAAACGAATATTTTCGCTTAACAAACAAAATTATTTATTTATAGACTAATTGATGTCTGTGCGTAAAGGTTTCCCTATCCAAGAGCGAAAGTGAAAGTAGATCCATTATCTCTCATTCTCACGCAGTAGATGCTCTGTTTAACAGTTTTCTGTTAAAAAACTGTTAACTGTTTGCTTGTGAAATGCTAATTTTTTCCACTTAGACTACCTTTGCGTCCTGTAAATAGCGAATGCCCTCTTGGCGCGATGCAGCTGACTCTTAAAGGGAATGGGAGATGAGATTCTAATTGGTTTATTCTCAAAACACACCTATAACCCATTAAGAAAATAAACTCAACCCTTTTAGAACATGCGCTGCTCTCTCAATATTTTGCTATTTTTAACCCTCAAATTCCAGATTTAGTTAAATCTCAGCCAAATATTGTCCTATTCTAACAAACCATACATAAAAAAATGTAAATCTCTTTGAAGATGTATAAATATCAATAAAAAGAAATTACACTTGTGACTGGTTTTGTGGTCGATGGTCACAGTATATGTACTGTAAGCTAGTTGTGTCTGTAGAAATGCTCTGATTTCAGTGTTTTCCAGTTGCCTGAGAGCGAGAGACTGAAGAGCTTGATAGAACCACTGCTGTAGATTAAACCTGGAGCAAACGCATTAAACTTTTATGGTACATAATATTTCTTCTCTCACTTGCTGCATAATCAAGCAGAGCTCCGGGTAAACACATTGCTCTTCTCCCTGTTGGCTTTGACAGATCGACACAATTTCATTGATCTCCCACAGATCCGAAAATTTTTTTTTTTCTTACAGCCAGAACTCAGGTTGGTGTAATTTTCATGTTCTTTTAAATCACAGAACACATAACAACCCAATGGTGATGCTCACATTCATTTAGTCACATTTCATGATTTACAGAATCAAAGTCATCTCTCATTCCCTCTGGATTACAAACTGAAATGAGTTTACACTCCAGTTTTACACTTAATCAGACACCTGCAAGTTTGTTTTTGCAACTATATAAAATCATATCATATAAAACTTTACCAAAGACTTGATGTACAACTAAAACAAAACATTTTCTATAGCATATGAAAAACAGAACAATTTACAAAATACAGCAATACTAATGTCCTCACAGTTCTGAATGATACCGTCTGTTTGATAAGCCCACAATAATCTCCATAAAATCAATCATGTAAACATAAAGGGCTCTATTTTGACGGTCCATGCGCATAAACGCAGGCCGCAAACGCTTTCAGGGCGTGTCAGAACGCATTTTTGCTAATTTACGGACGGGAAAATCCGCTTTGCGCCGTGGCGCATGGGCTAAAAGGGTTGAGTTTATTTTCTTAATGGGTTATAGGTGTGTTTTGAGAATAAACCAATTAGAGACTCATCTCCCATTCCCTTTAAGAGTCAGCTGCGTCGCGCCAAGAGCGCATTCGCTATTTAAAGGACAAAGTAAGTCTAAGTGGAAAAAATGAGCATTTCACAAGCAAACAGTTAACAGTTGACAGTTTTTTTTAACAGAAAACTGTTAAACAGAGCATCTACTGCGAGAGAATGAGAGATAATGGAACTACTTTCACTTTCGCTCTTGGATAGGGAAACCTTTACGCACAGACATCAATTAGTCTATAAATAAATAATTGCGTTTGTTTAGCGCAAATATTCGTTTCAAAACTATTTCTAAATTCAGTTCTAATTTCCAGCAAACGAATAAATGAACAACAATAACGAAGTGTGTTCAAAAACCTGAGTTATTTCCAAATACACCTGCCATGCCCCATATGGTCTAAAACCTGACAGGTGGGCAAATCTAAGCTTGTTTTTAATAAAACAAATATAAATATGGATATAATAAATAATACTGCTAATAATAATAACATTATACAAAAGCAAATTGTTATGAATGAACTGAAAAAGCCTCCCGAGATGAAGAAGACATAAAAGCAGTGATTTTTCATATGTAGGCTAGAAAATAATATGTTTTGTAATATTTTAATCCTTTATATTTATATCCTATATCTATTCTTATTATATCCTTAATATTAAAATTTTTTCATACGTAAAGATATATGCCTATTGCTCTCTTGTGTGTATTAAGCAGTGCGTAAGCGAGGCGCAACTCTGCGCCGGTGTTTAGACCGGGTTTGTTTTGGTCTAATGAAAAATCTATTATAGTTTCTCAAAATAGCAACGCGCCAGCGGTCCGCCTCAGAACGCCTTCCTTTTTAGACCAGAACGCCTATGGGCGCACAAATGAGCGCTAATGCATTTGCTAATTAAACAGCATAGCGCAACGCCTCAAAACAACTCTTGCGCCAAGCTGAAACTAGCAAACAAGTATTGCGCCGCGCCTTGCGCCACATTGCACCGGGTGTATGATAGGGCCCATAATCTATATTTGTTCAACCTCACTTTAATCCCTTAATTTTACATGGAATCTACATTTCGTCTGATGTCAAATCAATCTGTCAATCTTAAAAACATTAAACTTTTACAAATACAGTCTGATACCACACACACTTATAACCAGTTTCTGATCAGGACTGATTGCATACACATAGCCGGAGGATCGTTATTCGTGATTTCATGGACTTTAAATACAGTGTACGCACACACACACACACACACACACACACACACACACTGTAATGTGGAAATGTTCTAATCAACAGGCCCATGTCATATACAGTACAGACACTTAATAAATAACCTACTAAAAATTAAAAACATTAACATATAATATGTTTTTTGTTCTCACACGCTTTGAAGATGTAACCTAAATTCCGCTTTTGAATAATAGGTCACCTATAGCTTTCGTCATGAGCCATGGCTGTGTTCAAAATGACATCAATGTTTTCAAAGCGCAAATTGGGAACGCAATTGTAAACATGAAGATCGCTAAAACTGAACTGTAAAAATACTTTGAAAGCAAATTACACAAGACAGATTACCTTAATGCTTTTTTTTTTTTTAAATCATTTCAAGTTTACATGTTCTAAATGAATAGGGCATAGGTGGGGATAACTGGGAATAGAAAATAGCCATAAACTATGTTTGCTAACTACAGCTCCAGAGGTATAGTTGCAATCATACAAGTTTGCAACGCAGTTTTCGAATGCTTGTTGGAACGATGAATTTGAGAAATGGCAAATCAACCAACTATGTTTGTAATGACGGAACTTGCATCCTTAGTGTAACAAACAGGACTAGTAACCACTCATCCAGCCAGCAGAGGGAGCCTTCACTTGAATTCTGACTGCCTATTCTTCGTTGGTTACTTCCTGTTTGGAGGCCATATTAACCTGGCCACACCAAACACTCATGCTGCGTCCGAAACCATCTACTACTCAGCAGGTGCTGCATTTGAATTTAAAGAAAAGTTTGTTCTATACAGCAGGGATTCCCAAACTTTTATTCCGGGACCCACCTAGGCAAGTAATTTAATCTCAAGACTGACCATAATATTTTAATATGGAAAAATGGGTGAAAAAAAATGTATCCATTCAAAGCAGTCAAAAATATATGGTGTGTGGCTTTTTGGATTTTGATATGCACAAAATGAGGCTCGAAGTGCTTTTTGTGGGATGCTGGCTGTAACTGTGATAATCTCTTTTTTTTTTTTTTTTTTAGAAGAGAATAAGATCAACCTTTGATCAAGCCCCTTGATTATGATCAAGCCCCGTCACATTGCAGTAAATTCCACTGCTAGTATAGGCATAAGAAACTAAATCACTTTTTGATCGACTACTACAAGCTGGGAAAACGTCAGATAAATATGCCAATGAGATTAACATTATTGCTGAATATATCTAATATTTACACATTTGCTTGAGGAAAGAATGATGGGGGTAGTTACATTACTATTACTATTTTCCAAAACATCTACAGTATGCCCTTCCATAACATTAGGTGATGTTAAACAGATAGCACTATAGCTATTTATTGATTAGCAATCTGTCAACGTTGGGATGTAAAAAATATGGGACAACATATAGCTTTAAATGATAGAATACATAGCAAACATTAAAAAATACTGACAATAAAATAAAAGGTTTAGCCTATTAAAATCAATGGCCTATACAGAAATTAAGCAAAGCTATACAATCTATTTTACTTTTAATTGTATTTGCATATTGATTAAAGTTACCATAGTTATTTAGAGCAGCAAATTAATCTCTCATTGTGTTTTGTTTGATAACAGAGGTGTTATAATGAATGCACAGATCTATAATGAAGCATTCGACTACTTTAGTAACTGTTTGTGCTCATTTAAGAGAAAATTTGTAGTGTTTAAAATAAAACACGCAGGACGGAGCAAAGAAAAAAAAGGAAAAAAAAAAAAGCACTTTTCTGACGGTCCCTTGCTGAGAGCTCCGCTCTGCGCGAACTCTCCTGGCTAAACGCAGATTGCGAGAGCTCAAATGGAGCAGTGCTCGTAATGTCGAGGGAAAAAAAAGAAAAAGACAGCTGTGAAGAATAACCAACTTTGTCTTTTTTGTATGAAACACACTTTAGATCTTTTTTAGGGGAAGAGGTTTTTGAGTTATTGCCGTCAATCGTACTGGTTTTCATTCACCGCAATGTAAATATAGCTGCAGCTATGTGACGTTGCGCGACCCAGCTTTGTTCACTGTGCGACCCACAGTTTGAAAACCCCTGCATACAGTATGAATGTGAAAAGTATGAATGGAATTCGGATGTACTACATCCGCCATTTTGTCATGGTCACGTGACTTACCTGCGTCAGTTGCGTCGCTTCACTTCCATTCATGAAATCTCTCGCGGGGCATTATGGGATAGCATAGCATGCATGGAATGCGCACTCCAGAATCTAGTAAGTAATCCGGATACTTCTCGCATACTGATTTTCAAATTCTACAGCTGCGTCCCAAATCGCATACTTATGCACTATTTTACGCCATTTTGTAGTATAAATAGTGCAAGTAGTGTGTTCACATTGAAAACTCTCAAAATAATAAGTGCACTTTAATTGCCCGGATGATGCACTCATTCAGCCGCTAAAATGAAGTGTGGAATGATGGACACTTCACGCACTCAACGACGGCAGGTTTGCTTACGTAGCGGAAGGGGCGGAGCGATCGGACGCACATGTTGAATAACTTTATTTATTTTGGATGGTGAAAGCAAAATTCTCCTATGAGAGTGATTATAGCGCCTCCGGATGGTAAATGCGGCAATACTCAAGGCAGGTATTATTTGATAATTCATTCGTTTATTTCACTGATTTGGCGACCGTCAAACGTCATCAGGGAAACGGTTTGAATTTCCGCTTAGTAAAAAAACATTAGTGTGCCATTTAGGACAACACTACATACATGTACTATCCTGTTGAGTGTGTAAGTGCATAAGTACATAGTGCATGAGTGCATAGTGTATAGTGTGCCATTTGGGACGCAGCTTACGAATTCGGACATACTACTCGACTCGCATACTGATTTTAGCGTACTATATAGTATGGAAGTATGTTTCGGACGCAGCCTCAGTGCAAAGTATTGCCAGTATCTGCTGCCTTACCAAGCGGTTTCCCCTTGTGTTGTACTGCTTTTCTGCTCTGAACTTTGTGCCTGATTTGTTGACCACTGCTCTTGGATTTCTGATTTTGTTTTGACTGCCTTGTTTGGACTGTCTGTTTGGTTCTCTGAATCTTGCATGCTTTACTTACTACGATTGACCCTTATGATTTGGATTTGTTTGCTGAGCACTATTAAACTTTTGCACTTGGATCCAATCTGTCTCCATGTCGTCATTCCCGCCATTGTCACACTTAGTTGGCTCTTGATGGTTTTCGGAAACGCACCCCTGTGTTGCATTAGTTGGGCTCTTATTTTGTTTACGTCTTCCTTTTTTTCCCTCTGGCTGCTGTTGATGTTGCTAAGATCCTTTCAGTGTTGAGAGAATGAAAAATAAATGATTTCAATTAGCTGAACAAACATTAATGTTATTGATCTATTATTCATCAACGCAATAACATTTTTGAGGTTTTTCAAACTTTCATTATTGATTAAAAGCTGATCAGCTATCAGTGATTTTCCTTCTTCAACCTTGGATGCCTTTCATTTTACCGTATTTCTCGTTTCTGTCTTCAGTGGAGTGAAATCCAGGCAACATGGATGTATGAAAAGACATGTGGAGTAGGCGTTAAGAGGAGAATTTTCATCCGAGACCTTCGCAAGCTTCATTCCTGAGATCTTCACAGTGCTGCTCACAAAAGCTATTGATTATTACACCTTGCAATAGCACCTCAATCTGAAGATGCAGTCAAGTGGGTATTGAAATGATGGTCACGGTTTTATTCATATGGCTTCTCATCCAGGTCCACTTCTAATCTACCACTGGTAGATATTCTCAAAATATCTCCAGTCCTTCTTCTCATCATTAGCATGTGAACGATGTCTGTTGAGTCTTCGTTTGAATCATTAATGCTCCGGCAGATTGCTCCATAAGTGACCTCTTAATTAAAGTGTTGATATTTGAAGAGCTGTGTGTGTGGACTGTGGATTGAGGGATTGAGACTGGAGAGCTGGAGGCGGATTTGAGGACTCTGGTCAAGCTGTGCTCTAAGAAACTCCTCCGCTTTGACACGAACGCACTTTGGACATCAGATATGGAGAGCAAAAACATTTCCATGCCGTGTCCTGAAGCACCGAGGAGAATTTTAGTAAAGCATAAATTAGAACATAAATGATTTAGAAAGTATAGAGACTCAAACAGAATTCAAGTAAAACAACATTAATGGATTTAGTTTCACAACCACTGCAAAGCCAACGTAAACCCCCAAACAAGACCTTACTATTGTGTTAAGATTTTCTTCACTATTTTTAATATTTTTGTCACCGTACCTTGCGTTCTTGCAACTTCGTGATTTTAGCCTCGATTTTGGCTCGCCGACAGGTTTTGAAAAATCGCCAACAAATGCCTGAAATCACAGGCAAAACGCTGCTCGTGCATGTGAGTGACAATCACACAGTATGAACTATCAAAAACGCGATCTGAGAGAATCGCCGATGAGTCGCCGATGCCTGTGAGATATTTGTCGTGCTAAATATCTGGAGCTGTTGGCGATTCAAATCATGCCGTGTGAATTGAGTTTTGACTGAAAATAACATCAGCGATTGCCTACAGCCAATGAGAGAGCAGCTTTCACTTGTGTGTGCGTGTGTGCGTATCTGCTAAAGGCCAGTGGGAGGCTGGGGGAGAAGTTAAAAGCGATCTTTTTCGGTTTATTTGGACCCACGAAATGGAGGAAAAACTAGTGCAGGTTTGACAGGACTCAGGAGCAACTGTGTCTGTTTATCGTTTCATACAGAAAGAAATTAGTTTATTATCAACGTTGAGGAGAAATGGCTAATTCCCTTTAAACCCAGGTGAGCAAACATGTACATGTTCTACCCCATTAAAGGCTTCTTTCTCATTATATAGTTAATAACAAAATATATACTACAAGTTTTTGGTTGTGAGACGTAGTTTGGACGAAGTTGTCGGCGATTCTTCCTATAGTAAAGTCATACAATGTGAATGTCCCTGTCGCCGATCCATCTTGCAGTGTAAACAAAGCAGCGACGAAACGAAATATCTGTGACATGACTACTTTCAAAATCATGCAGTCTGAACTCGGCATTAGTTGTACAGATTACCTCTTTCACCTGCTTTTATTTGCAGTCACAGGAACACCAGTCATTTCGGCTAATTCTTTCCCCCTGTTTCTCATTCCCTTTTTCCCTATTTATAGCACATAATTTCCCTTCATGTTTGTCAGTATGTTGTCGCTTGTGTGTCTGTGTGAAGCTTTCTGTTACTCACCCTGTATTTGTGTCCAGGACTCCCAGTAAGCGAGCGTCCCGTTGTTTTGGAGTTTTTTCTTTGATGCTTCCCCAGCGTTCACCCAACTGAGCTACCTTGGTTTTGTTGCTTTTCCTGAGACCCTCTACTTAAATAAAGACTTTGTTTTCTCTGCATTTGAGTTCACCTCTTCTTTGCTCGCGACAGTTTTTGGTCATTTTGGTTCAAGACGATCTGCTGCAGCTCAAACCGAGCATCAAAATTGGGAAGAAATGTGATTTAAGTGACTTTGAACGAGGCATGGTGTTTAGTGTATTTCAGAAACTGCTGATCTATCGGGATTTTTTTGGCACAACCGTCTCTAGGGTCTACAGAGAATGGTCAGAAAAAGAGGAAGCATCCAGTAGTGAGAGGCAGTTTTGCGGCCGCAAATGTCTTGTTGATGTCAGAGGAGAATGGACAGGCTGGTTCCAGCTGATAGAAAGGCAACAGTAACTCAAATGAACACTTGTTACAACTGAGGTCTGCGCAAGAGCATCTCTGAATGCACAACATGTCCAACCTTGAGGCAGATGGGCAACAGCAGCAGAAGACCAAACCGAGTGTCACTCCTGTCAGCTAAGAACAGGAAACTGAGGCTACAATTCACACAGCCTCGCCTGGTCTGATTTCTGCTGCGACATTCGGATGGTAGGGTCAGAATTCAGCATCAACAGCATGAAAGCATGGGTCTATCCTGCCTTGAATCAGCTGTTCTGGTGGTGGTGATGTAATGGTGTGGGGGATATTTTCTTGGCACACTTTGTGCCTATCAGTACCAACTGAGCATCATGTCAACGCCACAGCCTACCTGAGTATTGTTACTGACCATGTCCATCCCTTTATGACCACAGTAATGGCTACTTCCAGCAGGATAACACGCCATGTCATAAACTATGAATCATTTCAGACTGGCTTCTTGAACATGACAATGAGTTCACAGTACTCAAATGGCCTCCACAGTCACCAGAACTCATCCAAAAGAGCACCTTTGGGATGTGGTGGAACAGGAGATTCCAGTAGCCGACACATCTATAGCAACTGTGTGATGCTATCATGTCAATATGGACCACAATCTCCGAGGAATATTTCCAGTCCCTTATTGAATCTATGCCATATAGAATTAAGTCAGTTCTGAAGGCAAAAGAGGGTCTAAGCTGGTACTAGTGGCAGGTGAGTGTATTTGCTCCCTCTCTATAGAGAGTTAACCATATATTTAAAATCCTTCACTTGAAGTCATCATTAACGTGACTCAGTGTCTGCTCTACTTGGGCTCTAAACCAATGGTCACCAAACTTGTTCCTAGAGGGCCGGTGTCCTGGAAATTTTAGCTCCAACCCTAATCAAACACACCTGAACAAGCTAATCAAGGTCTTACTAGGTATACTTGAAACGTCCAGACAGGTGTGTTGAGGCAAGTTGGAGCTAAACCCTGCAGGGACACCATCCCTCCAGGACCGAGATTGGTGACCCCTGCTCTAAACCATTAATTTCTTTATTATTTCTGGATTCCAGTGTTAATGAGTTGTAAACTGTTTTCTTGTTCTGAGCTGTTGACTGATGTCAACTTGTTGTCTGGGATTCACCACCAAAAGCTTTTCATTTTAATTAAACCCGAAGCTTGCAGAAATGAAAACAGCTGTTGGGAGTGTCCTGCATATTATTTAGTCACAAGATGGCGCCAAACAGTTAAAACACAAAGCTGATGGAACTGAAACTGGCTGAGTAAAGCATAAAAAATATAATTCATTCACAAGATGGCACCCCCTTACATTTTGTCAATATTTAATTTAACCCTAAACACACCTCTAAGACAACCACTGCCTTGCTAAAGAAGCTGAGGGTGAAGGTGATGGACTGGCCAAGCATGCCTCCAGAACTAAACCCTATTAATCACCCTTTAACAGAAGTTAGAGCCCAAAGTCTCTAACATCCACTAGTTTCGGGATGTTGGGACGGAGGAGGACTCCAGTGGCAACCTCTGATGACCTCAATGCCCAAATATTGGTGGCTACACAAAATATTGACACTTTGGTTCCATTTTTAACATTTTCATGCTCACTTTTGTTGCCAGATTTCACGTTAATGGCTGTGTTTACACTTTTATACAAGCCGTATACTCACTACACAGCAAAATCACAAAAATTTACAGGGACGGTGTGAAATTAACAGTGTTGACATTTTTTAACACTGCATGGCAATAAAATAACATTGCTGTTGTTATTTGTAAGACAGTGTCAGTGTGAAATTTAAGTCTATTTTCGAATTACATCCAAAGTGATGTAAAAAGCCACGCCTCCACTTAATGAAGAGCCTTGAATTTACACTTAAAGAGTGTGAAGGAGGTAACACTATCAAAAGTGTAAAATTTACACTCTTAGTGTGGACACATATAGACAATTTGCTGATGTTAAATTTTACACTGTTGGTGTTATTTTTACTTTGGCGGTTTTGCTGTGTACTTTACATTGTAGCAGTGTCATTTCTTCGGTGTTGTCACATTAAAAGATGTGATTACATATTTACAAAATGTGAGGGGCTGTACTCACTTCTGTAACACATGGATGTGAACATATTTACTGATGGTCAAGGTGGTTCAAAGTTCCAATATTAACCTGTGTTATTTAGCATTTGTTATCTCAGAATAACGCTGAATGTTATGACTGATCAAACACTGCAAAAAATGCGTTTCTTGCTTAGATTTTTTGACTTGTTTCTAGTCTAAATATCTAAAATTTCTTATATCAAGAAGTATTTTCTAGACAAGCAAAACATGTTGTCTTGTTTTGAGAAATAATATTCCATTTTTAACAGATTTTTTTTCTTAAAACAAGTTAAATGATCTGCCAATGGGGTAAGCAAATTAATATTGTTTTTTCTTTTAATGTAAGATTATTTTGCTTACTCCATTGGCAGATTATTTTGCTTGTTTTAAGAAAAAATTCACTTAATATTGGAATATTATTTCTCAAAACAAGAAAATATGTTTTGCTTGTCTAGAAAATTCTTCTTGACTTAGGATTTTTTTAGATATTTGGACTAGAAACTAGAAAAAAAATCTAAATAAGAAAAGCATTTTTTGCAGTCAACACAATAGACTATTCCACACACCGGTATAATACATTAAATATAATTCATATTTTGAATGTAATGAAGGTTTGCAGATATTGCAGACACCTTCCACAACCATTCACAAATTCTAGACACAAGAAACACATCTACCTTTATCTTAAATTAAATTTCATTGTGAGTTTGGATCATCAACAGAGATTTTCAGTGTTATCAAGAAACTTGATAATATAAAGATTCAGGGACAGCGAAGATAGCAGCAAATCCATTTAATTCAGCTCCAGCTACATCAGAACACAACAACAGCACTTTCAATCAGCCAATTTGACCATAAAAAGGGATGCAGGTCTGATCTGCAGGTTAAAACAATGCCTAATCAAACCCAACTAACCATTCACCTTAATTATGTACCTATTTAGTACAGCAAAATTTGGATTTGCTGTTTTTATTTTGCTGTGGATGTGAAAGGTTGGACATCTAATCAAACTCAATTTTCACCTTGCACTTAGAAATATGATTAAAACTACTGTAATTGTCAGCTTGGTGTTAATAAATGTTTGTAGTACAAAATTGTTCTGGTTAGCCATTTTACATGTAGGTAGCTGTGACTTGATGTCCAATGTACAGTACATTCTGGTGCCTGTAGTAAAATCATTAAAAATAGCATGTGCATACAATATATACACTGTAAACTGTACTGTTAATTTCCGGCAGCTGGGGTGCCAGACAAAAAAAAAAGTTAAAATAACGGCTGTTAAATTTCAGAAATTTATAGTAAAGCAATTTCCAGAAATTAAATTTAAGGACATTTATTTTTGGTATATTTCTGTAATTTAATGGCCGTTATTTCATGTTTTTTTTTTTTCCAGCACCCCAGCTGCAGGAAATAAACCATAAAATTGAGAATTTTTTTACAGTGTATATATATATATATATATATATATATATATATATATATATATATATATATATATATATATATATATATATATAAACTTTCATTTTATTTACGTTTAAAAAAAACGTAAAATAACGGCAGTTAAATTACAGAAATGTACCGTAAAATAACTGATATTAAGTTACAGAAATGTCCTTAAATTAAAATTTCTGGTAAATTATTTTACAATAAATTTCTGAGATTTAACAGCTGTTATTTTAAAGTTTTATATATATATATATATATATATATATATATATATATATATATATATATATATATATATATATATATATATACAGTTCATACAATACAGTAATGGCTCGTTTCCACTGACTGGTACAGTACGGTACGGTTTAAGTCAGTACGGGTCACCTTTATCAGGCTTTTGGTGGGCGTGGTGTATGACAAAGTTTTAGTCGCATCATTCTCGCTTGAGAATACTTGTGTATAAATGTTTATTACTAACTTTTCTATGAACATGATGTGATTGTAACTGCAGATCAATGAAATAGCCTACTGTAACATTTGCAATTATATTAAATAAATAAGTAAATAAATGAACATATATGAACACATACAGACCCTTACAGTCTCCGATATGTTATCAACTACAGAAAAACTACACACAGCAGACATTTAGTCCTTAACTAGGTTTAAATCAACACAAAATATAGCCTACAGTCAGTGAAAACCTCTCCTCTGTGTCTGTAATCTTCAGCAGCACATGTAGCCACTGTTAGAGAGGCATTCCGTCATTCTGAGTTCATATTAGTCCAAAAGCTGATGATAAAAAATAAAACAAGGCAGTTTTTCACGTTTGCTGAAGAAATAACGTGCTCCTTTTTCCCCGGCTTCTCTTTTTTTTTCGCGCTTCACTCTCGCGTTTGTCAGTGTCTGACATGATGGGGTTTCAAAAGCACGTCAATAATCAAGCTCACGTTATTATCATCAGCTCAAGAAGTTTGTTATTTTAGATATAGACACGCTGCGAGCGCAAGCAAGAAAGCGAAACCGTTTTCACTTCAGACTAACTCAAAAAAAACTACAAGCCACAGGCTAGATTCTGCTCTACTCCATGGCATTGTGGCTGTTTATCAACACGATGATAAGGTTTGTCTGAGCCCGGATCGACCATGGCTCGTTATTATATTTCAAGAGTTCCCACTTAGATATGCTTGGCATTTATAGCAGGTTTGGCATGCTGTCCTGGGAGAGAACCCTGAGCTTGAAGATATTGGAGCTCCCCCTTTAGAAGAGGAGGAAAAGGAGGAGATGGGGTGGAAGGGGGGATACTTCCAAAAAGAAGATAGTGCAATAAGGAGAAAGTGATCCATTTATATTTAGCTAGGATCATTCTGATTGGATTATTACTGATTACGGATGAGTGGCCAGCAGTGCACAATCATATCACGTGCTCCTCTCGAAATTAGTTTGTGAAACTTCACGTATATATAATTCCGCTGTAATCTCTCCGCTCCGAGAGAAATGTGAGATCTGAAAAAGCATAACCTTAACAACGGCCTTAACAAAACAAAAACTTAAAAAAATAAATAAATAAATAAAAAAACGTAGCTCCTGAGACATATTTAGCAATCTCCAGAAATGTATGCAGGGGTACATAACAATAATGAGGGTTGCTTTTATGTGTTTCTTTTTTATGTTGAATACAAAACAAGATACTCTAAAAAATGTTGGACAATCACTGACATCCATAGTAGGAAAACGAATACTTTGGAGGTCTTTAGTTACAGGTTTTCAGCATTTTTCTAAATAACATAATTTGTGTACAACAGATGAAAGAAACTCTAACAGGTTTGGCTAGTGAAGGCTGAGGAATTGATGATGGAATTTTCAGTTTTGGGTGAGCTGTTCCTTTCAGAGCTGCTTAGGCCTAAAAGTGTAGGTAAGTGTAGCTTCACACACATTTGTGGTTCATTTAAATGCTGCTCTCATCTAGAGTTCCTCGTTCGACTAAATTGCCCATTGAGAGGAGGAAAACCAGATGGCATGGCTTAATGCTGACAGATGATTGAGAGGCAGAGGATGTGGCACAAACTACAGCAATACAAAACTTTGGCTTTTTAGGTTAGGTCATAAATCAAAACAACATCCATAATATTAATCCACGCTATTATTGACATTTCATAAGTGTGCATTATTACAAAAAATAAATCAATCTTCAACCCCTCAGGGAAAAACATTATAACTGCACACTATGAATCGTTTATTAAGCATTAGTAAATAGTTAATTCATCATTTGTTAAGCATTAACTCTACATTAACAAATGTATGTTAAAAATGTGTTCTCGACTTATAATGACGTGTATTGTGCTTAAGGATTGTGTTTTTATACTCTGTTAATGATTTATTGTTTAAGAGTAGTTGGTGTTTTAGGGTCATTCAGAATGCTTAAGTAAATTTTTAATAAACTGTTCAAATTCACATTTATTTATTTTATTATTCAGGCATATACTAATAATTAATTTGTATGTTAATAAATGCTTTATTGACTCAACTTCATACAGATTTGCCACCCGATTCAAAGTGAAGACTATTTATGCTTTGCAAATCCCTTATAAATGCGTATAAATGACTAATTAGACAAGCCCATTATAAATAAAGTGTATTATAATTATTATGATAAAATTTTTATTATATTAAAAATGATAAAAGGGGGCGAGGCAGTGGCGCAGTAGGTAATGCTGTTGCCTCAAAGCAAGAAGGTCGCTGAGTTGCTGGTTCGAACCTCGGCTCAGTTGGCATTTCTGTGTGGAGTTTGCATGTTCTCCCTGCATTCGTGTGGGTTTCATTCGGGTGCTCCGGTTTCCCCCACAGTCCAAAGACATGCTGCAGGTGAATTGGGTTGGCTAAATTGTCCATAGTGTATGAGTGTATGAGGGTGACAGGCCCAGACGACAGGCCGACGGAATGTATAAAAAAAGTCATTATCACATGGACAAGTCTAAAATGGCTTGTTCCAAAGAGCTGACCCCGCAACCATACAGGACTAAGGCCAAAGAAGAAGAAGATTAAAATGATAAAAGAGTTATCTGTTTTTGTTGTTGTTGTTTTTTGCGAATCAACTCTTCATATGCTGTTTTATTGGGATGCACGCTGCCGAAAAAGTTGTAATAAGTAAGATATTTTAATGTATCAATTCTGCTCACCAAGGCTGCTTTTATTTAGTCAGAAATACAGTGAATAAAATAAATAAATTGTGAAATGTCTTTTTAACAAATGCAGTTTTAAATGTTATTTACTTGAATAATAATACATTTTATTTATAATGCGCTTTTCTAAAACCCAAAACGCTATGTTTATTTACTTTGGTGTCAGATAATCCTTCAGAAATCACTTTAATATGAGTTTATTATCAGTTATTGTTGGTACAAAAGAACAATTCTTACAATTTCCAGTGCTGAAATCTACTTAATATTTAAGATGAATTATATTTTAAACCTTTCTTCTTTATTTTGTGACAATATCCAGCAGACACGCTCTTAGCAATATCATACGACATTAATATTAGATTAGATTTAGGTCGTCAGCATCTAAGGACAATGTTATTTTGAAGTTCAATAACGACATGAAATGATGTGATATTTGGTTTAAAATCCAACATAAGAGCCAACATTTTAAACCAGCATCATATTGACGTCAAATAATGACATTTATTTGACAGGTATGGCAACCAAAATCCAATGTCTGATAGGTGTTATAGTGTTCCCGTCCACACAACGTCAAGATGTAATGTCATTAGACATTGATATTTTCTTTTTTTTAGTTCTTTTTTTTAGCATTGGAAAGTAACCAAAATTCAACATCTGTTCGATGTTGACCAATCACGTCGGCCTGACGTTGGGTTCTGACATCAACCTAAATTTTAATTCTATGCAAAATGCAACGTCCAACAAAATTGGGGCACAATCTGACGTCATGGTTGCCTGGTGAAAGGTATGGTTCTTTTTTCTCAAAATGTGGATTTTTTTGCAGTTATTCACCTTATTTTCTATTTAATTATGATGTTTAAATACTCCAAAAAGTGGCATTTTAAGCACCATTATTAGCTGGACTAGCTTGTTTCATCCTCCATTTTTATGTACTGAAAATATTTCCTAAAGATTTAAAATAAACAAATATAAAAAAGAGCTTCACGATTTTCTTTTAGCCTCTCTTGAAAATTCATCCAGCAACAGCCTAATTAGTATAAACAGCAAAAGTCAGTCTAAGGCACTCGAAAAATGTGGAAAAAATATTAAAAAGCCTTTACTGACGTGGCTATTTCTTAAAACTGCGCCTACACGTTTTGATAACACACTTGACTTTGCAGTTTTGATAACCTGCCATGTCAATAAAGGCTTTTTATTATTTGTTCCATATTTTGTGAGTGCCTTGGACTGATTTTGATGCTTATTCTGATGAATCCCTTACACAAAGAGCACCGACACATTATTTAAGCTACCCCTGAAATCTTTGTTTGATTTTGGATTTTTATACACAGCCTAAAAAGTATTAAAATTAACTTTAATAGGCTGCTTTTGATGCTTCGGTCATTTTCATTGGTCATTTCACAAGATTTAAAATAAAAGTTAGGCGGCTTGTAGTTTTTTTTTTTTCAAACAAGTTGGTCAATAGTGAAAGTTGACCCCTTATTTTCATATTGTGTGTTTTCTCAAAACCTTTGATGGGTTATTTCCTAAATGTATGATGATATTGCAGTCAAAGTAGGTCAAATGAGAATATAATGGAGGGGGTGGGGGGGGCTTGGTTGGGGGGAGGGGGAGGGGGAGGGGGGGTTAGGTTCGAACCACCCGAACACCCCCTTGACGTCCTGTGCCTGCTACACTAAAAAAAGTTTTCTGCAAAATTGTTGCAAACAATTTATCTGTGTTGAATTTAAACAACCAAATGAAATTTAGTGATGTTCAGCTTAATTTATTTAAATTCAGCTCAAATAAACTGTTTACAACCACTTAAACGGTCACGAAACTCCAAAAACGAAACACATTTTTTGAGCTGTTGACAGTCATATATGTGTCCCACACTGCTAAAAACACTATTAGGACACCTATATTTCACTAAAAAGTGTAAATTGGTTGTTTTGGCGCTATTTCAAGCAAATTCGTACTTCCGGTTTGAAATGAATTTTTGAAGCTGCGTCACGGTCATGAAATAATAGCGTTGATTCCAGCGTGCAGACTGGACGTCTGTGCCAGAGTGTGTCTTATTACGTCTTACAGTGTGATGCATTAATGCATGAGTAAGGCTTGGTTCAAACCAATCAGCGCGCTCTATTGTGCAACTTCATTAATATTCATTACTGTCACAGTGTTTAGACGACAGAGACGCCACGTTGTGTTGGCAAAACAAGCGTGAAGTGTTGCTTTTATAGTTTGCTGCAGTGAAGTTTTATTTTCATTTTCTCTCTGTGAGAGCGCAGCTGGAGTCACGCGTGGATTAACATTTTAACATACAACAATAACTTATGTGTCTAAGGAGGATTATTGTTTACCCGAGAGCTGTTCTCATCTGCAAACGCTGAGATCCGGATTCGCTTTAGTCTCCTCTTAATAAAGACGCGGCTCTAGTTGCTGTGGATTGTCCTGTCTCTACAGATTTGGTTAGTGAGCGACCAGTGCTCTTTGTTTATACAGTTTGTTCGTATCGAACTAAGTTAACTATTGCACTGAGTGTAAACATGTTAGCACAACAACCAAACTTTAACCTTGTGTAGGATTTTAACCGCATTTAGTGACCGGAATAACACACACGGCTTTCTGACGCTACCTGTGCATCTAAGTTTCCGGGAAATGCGGAGGGTTTTTTTCTCTCATTCGCCGTGCGGTATCAAACATTGCATGAAAAATACACGCTTAGAGCAGTTCCTCGAATCAAATATCTCGTTTGTCGCGAGGGACATGAATGAATTCCCAGAATGAAAGAGCCAAACTGCAGTTAAAGTCCAACATTTAATAATTTGGCAAATAATTCGACTACAGATGTCCATGTAAACACAGTCTCTTTGTCCTCTGTGTGTGTGTGTGTGTGTTTTGACTTTGAAAGTCAGCGTGCCCAAATAGACACTCCCACACCATCTCTCTTTTCTTCCTCCGACATTCCCCCCTAAACAAAGCTGGACACGCCCACTTTTCTGACTTTTTCCAAAGTAGAGGTGTGAAAACACCCTGCTGAAACGAGGGGGTTTCATGGCCCTTTAACATAAAAGAAATTAGTAAATCCAAGGAGTCATCTTTGAATCTTTTTTTTTAGTGTAGATGAAGACCAATCATGCCTAAAATGCAGCTTTAAACCAAAATAATTTCAACTACATTCAATAAAATATCAGTTGTTTATTACTGCAATAACATTTCACAATACTGTATTATCAAATAAATAAAATAAGCTTTTTTAATTGAATAAGCTTAATTATAAACCATTTAAAAAATTTATGTGAACACTGAATCATGTTTACCCTCCAAAAAATAGTGAGATAAACACACAGAATGTCTGTGTTTTCTGAAAGCGATAGAGCGAAGTGATAAAACACAAGAGCAATAGAGTGGACTACATTGACGGCCAGCGAAATTGCTTTTCTCAGGAAAAAGCATATAATTTAACCTGCAGAGTCTCCTGGTGCCTTCGATGGGCATGTCTACGCTTGATATATGGACTCCAGAGTGGGAAAAATGGTACTTGCTGACTTCTTAACAACTGAGACAAATCAGCAGCATGATTTAACAGTGCACATGTGACATGTGCTCTACTTTTGGCATGTTTTACAATTCATTAGACTCAGCTGTTGATTAGTATTTGTTGTTAAAGAGTAGGCCTGTGGAGATTTTCCATTATTACTTTGAAGTGTACTTATAGCCAGTGTAAATAGTTTGAAAAAAACTGAACATCGCTCTGATAAAATGAAGCATTCGCTAGATCTGCATGATCATTTTGTGAGCAGCAGATGAAAGAGATGAACAGAGATGCAGGTCCTGTTGAAAGACAGAAGTGATGTACTGTATATGGGGTCTGATGAGGCGCCAGAGCAACTGTCAGCAGATTTATTCTGCTCTTCCACATGCTGAATGTGCTGTAATGCTTTAGGAAGGAGTGCGTGCAAAAGCAGATTACTGCCCTTACTCCTGATGTTAAAGCAATAGATCATTGCCGAATGAAAATTACCAGATAATTTACTTGCTCTGAAGTCATCGTTGCAACATAGGCTCATTCTGAAAACGCAGTCCCGCGGACATTTCTAAAGACCGTGAGTTATGTAGCCGGAGGTACAGTACTTATGGCTGCATTAAATGTTTTTAAGCGAACAATACGGGGCGGTGTGACGTCGTTTCTTTTTGCGCTTACCAGCTGACCGCTTATCTCCTTGTGGAGGGCTTTCCCGCCGCAATGAGTTTGTCCAGTTAGCTTGTCGAGTACGTTGGCAGACTTGAGGTACCGGGAGGATTTAACCACGACGACGACGACCGGATTCGAGTCCGAGGAAGAGCGGTTCCAGAAATCAGGTAAGATAAAAACAGATACCAAAAAGTAAAACAAACGAGTAAACAACAGAGTGAGAATGTGGTAAAATCCGAAAACATGGTAAATATCAGACGAGGGCTTTTCGTTTTCTGGATGGCTTTTGTAAATTGTTGGTTGGGTCTAGGGAAGTAAGCGGGCGGACAGGTCATAAAATTAGTTGGGTTTAGGGAAGGAGGAGGGTTGATTGGCCTGTCGTCCAGTCAGCTGCTCAGTCAGTCAGACACTCGACGGCGGTGTCTGGTGAGTTAACTTAAGAACAGTGCGGGCGCGAATGACACTCGGCAGAGAAATTTGAAATGCGAAAAAGCTCACACAGTGGCCTCTTGCGGATTCGCGAAAACAAAAACTGCAAATATCTGTACCTCCTGGGATGTATTTTGTGGTCTCCATAAACGTCCACAGGACTACGTTTTCAGAATGAGCCTGGGTTGCATCGTTGACTGTTTGTCTATCAGACAGAGTAGTTTTAAGTTTTATGCTTGTCCAACAGGCACACAACATCATGAGACGTTAATAAGGTTAGTGTCACCGGCTCGGTCCAAGCTATTCCCTCCACTGACCAGCAGAGGTCATCATCACCGGCTTTCTAGAACTCCACTTCCCAGCATTCCCTGTACCTAACGCTGATTACCTTGCACCTGATCCTCGTCCACACTCTCCCTTATAAGCAGCTCTCACAGTCTCCCCTGCTGAAAAATCCAGCATAAACCAGCCTTGGCTGGTTTTAGCTGGTCGACCAGGCTGGTTTTAGAGGGGTTTTGGCCACTTCCAGGCTGGTTTCCAGCCATTTCCAGTCTGGTCTTAGCTGGTCAGGCTGGGACGTGACCAGCCAAATCCAGCTTGACCAGCCTAGCCAAGCTGGGAGCCCAGCCAAAACCAGCTATAACCAGCTTAAACCAGGCTGATCAAGCTGGTTTTAGCTGGATTTGGCTGGTCATTTTCCAGCCTGACCAGCTAAGACCAGGCTGGAAATGGCTGGAAACCAGCCTGGAAATGGCCAAAACCCCTCTAAAACCAGCCTGGTCGACCAGCTAAAACCAGCCAACCAGCCTAGGCTGGTTTATGCTGGATTTTTCAGCAGGGTCCTCAGTGCGAAGTCTTGTTTTGCCCAGCAGACATTTCTGAGCGTTTTCTCTGTATCTTGATTGTTTTCCTGTTGCCAACCCCGACTGTTTCTCGACTCTGTTTTCTCTCGCCGCCTGCCCTAAACCTTGCCTTCTCTGGATTCCGAATCTCAGCCGCCAGCCCTGATCCCAGCCTGTTACCTGATGCCGATTACTAGCCGCCTCTCTACAAACCAATCTTAAAATGACATACACACTTGAGTATATCATATTTCCTGTTATTTCTCAATTGTATATTAAACGTACTGCACATGGATCCATCTATGTCTGAGCATTCATTACAGTTAGATTTAGCTTGTGATGTCAGGTGGCCAAAACTCATTGTATGTTATTTTGATGTCCAATAACGACGTCAAATGATGTCGAAATTTGGTTGTTTTTAGGTTGTGTTGAAAATTGACCAAAAGTCAACGTCATATTGACGTCAAATACTGACATTTCCAGAAATCCAGCAACACAGAAATTCAAAATCAACTTCAATCTGTAACTTCATTAGATGTTGATATTTGATTGTTCTTTGGTTGTTGAAAAGTGACCAAACGTTAGTCTGACGTTAAGTTCTGTCGTCAATCTGGTTTTCATTTCCACCCAAAATGCAATGTCCCATGAAGTTGGGGTACAGCATCAATCTGATGTCATGTTGACGTCCTGTGCCTGCTGGGTGCTCTTCCGTGCTGTTTAATGGTGTAGGATAGTGGCTTTTATTTTTGCTCTTTCAACAATCCATCATCAAACTAGCCCATACACCACCAGGGGGCAGTGATAGGATTAACAACATTATACATACATACGGTGCATTTCTTTTTTTTTTTTTTAGTAAGTTAAGTAAAGTTGAGAACCGGGGGTGTTTTTAGTAAACGTAAGCTACCAGGGACCAGGTGTCTGGCAGCGGCGGCAATCAGATACTATATGAAAGATGATGACTTTTCGGTGAATTTTGTTTGAGACTTCTGTAAAAAGATGAGGACCAGTTGTTGTATGTTGTTGTATTTTGCACTGTCTAGAGCCAGCACCTAAGCTTTTCACTCATCATGGCACACATGCTGCTGATGATGTGACAGAAGTTATTTAATTTGACATTGTCTTATATATTTATTTATTTCTTCAGATCAGTGCCTGATTTATCAGGGGGTCACTACATTGGTATGAACAGCCTATATTTATTTAAATGTCAGTAAATGGCCACTAGATGTCCCTCTAAAATCATGCAAATGCTCATTAGACGAGTCAGTCTGAAAGATGTGCCAAAACTATGAATCAGTAATCATCTACTAACTCTGTGTTCATATTCATAGAAGTCCATATGAGGTGCATTCACTGCCACATCAATCACACTGAGCACATCCCTGCAGTAGTGATAGTACCCAGCAAACAAATTTGTGTTTAATAGCCATCCAAACGTAGACAGCTTGGCTAAAACAAGGCAAAATTTGGGCTGTCTGTGAAAATCTAATAGACATCTAATCATTCATTTCTGTTTATTTGATGATTATTTTTGGCCTATTCTTAGCCGTCTATTAGATTTTCACTGACAGACCAAATTTAGCCTTGTTTTAGCCAAGATGACTATGTTTAGACGTCTATTAGACATCTTTTTGAAACAAAAAATGCTTGCTGGGTAGCAGCAGTCGGTTACTTTTAACAATAACCAGCTTATATGTTTAAAAGCATAACCTTTGTATTGCCATATCTTGTCTTTGTAAATAATAAATATAATAATAATAATAATAATTCCTTACATTTATATAGCGCTTTTCTGGGCACTCAAAGTGCTTTACACACAACAGGGGGGGGGGGGGGGGGGATGGGGGGTCTCATCATCCACCACCAGTGTGCAGCATCCACCTGGATGCACACCACACCACACACCAGCTGATTGGTGGAGAGGAGAATATGAAGTCAATTGGAATATGGGGAGGGTTAGGAGGCCATGATGGACAGAGGCCAGTGGGCACATTTGGCCAGGATTCCAGGGTTAAACCCCTACTCTTTTCGAAGGACATCCTGGGAATTTTAACGACCACAGAGCGTCAGGACCTCAGTCTAACGTCTCACCTGAAAGATGGCGCTCACTGAACAGTATAGCGTCCACGTCACTATACTGGGGCATTAGGACCCACACAGACCGCAGGTTGGGTGCCCCCTGCTGGCCTCACTAACACCACTTCCGGCAGCAACCTAGCGTTCCCATGTGGTCTCCCATCCAGGTACTGACCGGGCGCAGCCCTGCTTAGCTTCAGTGGGCGACCATGTGAGAGTTGCAGAGTGCTAGCTGCCGGCCGAATATGTCGTAGTTCAGCAAATTTGAGTTGTTTGAAAGTTTCTAACACATCGCAGTAGGATTGAGGTCACAATATTTGTTCATTCAGGGCACTACTGCAGGAGTTTCAGAAATAAAGTCAGATATGTAGGTGTGTGGCCTTTAGCGCACTGTTCAATGCAAGGGTTTTAGAGTAGCTTGGTTGGTAAGAGTTTTCTGATGGCTTGTGAACTGTGCACTCAATGACATGTTTCACTTTCAGCAATCTTCCAGGAGGAGACTGATGTGAGAAACACAATGGACGACACACAGCATGGAAAATAAATGTGTTGGAGTGTGTGTTGGAGATCAGCAGGGAACATGGGGTTAAATGGAAAAGCATGATAGAAATCAGAAGAGTGGGAACAGTGCTAGTGGAGACACTGATGAGCAGATAATGGCAGTCTTTAAGTGCAGTCCTTAATGACTGTGGTGACATGAACCAGGTGTGTGTGATTTCAACCCTGATGAGGTAATGATTTCAGTAGTTGTGTTTGCCGACGAAGGCACTGCAGGAGCTGATTTTGAACAGACTTCTAAAGCAGTGCCATTTAATGATCTATAGCACCACAGAGAGAGCTATGATCAAAGGTAATCTATTACTTGATTACTATAATCAGCCTTATGCTGTGTTCACACCAGACGCGGAACGCGGATAAATCGCGCTATTTGCGCGTAAATAGCCGCGTGAACATTTGAGGTTACTCGCTTCATTCGCGCGCCAAACCCCGCTTCATTCACGCGTCAAACCCCGCTTCATTCGCGTGTCAAATTCACTTCAGAACAGACGCGGATTCGCATGATGGGCAGGGCTTCTGTCTGCCCCGTGACTCTAGCTTCATAGCTAAAGGGCTAACATGGATTTTATAAAGAAAATAACAGTGTTTATGTGCTTTATGAAGGATGATAAACAGCGTCGATACGTTTAGAGCTGTGTCTGAGACCACTACAACCTTTCAGAGGTGCATCCAGCTCTTTAAGCTTATAGACTCCTCCAGAAACTTAACCTGGCTGATGAAGGTTTTCAGCGGTGCTTCTGACTGAGCCCAGCCCAGTTTGATGAACTTCTTGTCGGTGTCTGCTGGGGGATTTGCCCTGGGACACCGACAAAAGGCGGTACGTCACAATCACGCCCCCACAAGAGCAAGCTCCTGATTGGTTAACGCGGCGCGAATGTCCGATGAAGTTTAGATTTTCGAACTCGAGTGATTCGCTCATTAAGCGAGTCAAACGCGCTAAACGCTCAATTCGCACCACGCCAATTACGCCGTGCACACCGCGCCATTCGCGCAATTCTCGTCATTCGCGCCGCGCCATTCGCGCGTATCGCGCCGCAGGATGTCTATTCGCGTGTTTGCATTGACTTAACATGTAAATCACTCGCGTTTGACGCGCGTTCCGCATCTGGTGTGAACGCAGCATTAGGGTGTCATGGTTGCACAGTGGATAGCACGATCCCCTCACAGCAAAAAGGTTGCTATAGTTAACACGGCGCGAATGTCTGCTGAAGTTCAGATTTTCGGACTCGAGCGATTCGCGCAAATTCACGCCGCGACATTTGGATGTCTATTCGCACGTTTGCTTTAACTTAACATGTAAATCACTCGCGCTTGATGCACGTGGACACCTTTGTGTCCACAGTTACTCCTGTTGGATGTGGTTCATCCTTCTTGGTGGTATGCTAACATTACCCTGTTATAACACATACAATTCCTTCAATCATAACCAAGGTACAGTGAAATCTTAAAAAAAAAAAAAGTTAGAATGTTAGAGATAGGCTTCCAATACTTATTATTATAGTACAATGTACAATGCAAGTCATAAATGTAAATGAAGCTACCATATATGGTTATTCCCCCAATAAAATTTTTATATGACCCATTTTTAAATAATAATATTGACAAAAAATGCAACAGTTTAACAACAATATCATTTTTACAATATTTTATTCCGACATAGGCTCATTCTGAAAACGTAGCCCTATATACATTTCTGGAGATCGTGAATTATGTAGCCAGAAGTACATATGGCTGCATTTTGTCTTTAAAGCAAATGCTACCAGCTTCCGTATGGATGGCTTTCCCGCTGTTACCAGTTTGTCCAGTTAGCTCGCCATGTATGTTGACAGACTTGTGATGCAGAGAGGAGTTGACCACATAGACGGAATTCGAGTCTGGCGAAGAACGGTTCCAGAAAGCAGGTAAGACAAAAACAGGAGATAAAAAATAATTAAACAAGTGAATAGCAGGGTGAGAATGTAGTAAAATAAGAAAATGTGGTAAAAATGAGGCGAGGGCTGTTCTTTCTCTGGATTGCTTTTGAAAATTGTCGGTTGGGTTAGTAAGTGGCCGGGTTTAGGGAAGGAGGAGGGTGGGTCAGTTAATGGGTCAGTCAGTCAGTCAGCAGCGGCCTCTGGTGGATTTACACGAGAACAGAAGGCGCGAATTGCGGTAGCGAGAGAAATCTGACATCTCAAAAAGTGTACACCTCTGGTGGATTCACGAAAACAAATACTGCAGAATTTACCTAATGTGTTTCGCGATCTCCACAAATGTATACAGTGGTACGTTATCAGAATGAGCCTGGGTTGGTTTATTCAATTTTCCTCACCTACCCTGCACATAAAATCAATCTGCTGCAACTAATGAATTTGCTGTGTCACTAAACTACTGTAATCATTCCAGGGGTCTCAATCCAATGGGAAAGAAATTGTAAGACTGTTGGCATTGGGCATGTTGTTGTATATTTATGTATCTTATAAATACAATATGCTAATACTAATAGGTTAGTTAAATTTATCTAATTTTTGGAAGGGCGGAGCAGTGGCGCAGTAGGTAGTGCTGTCACCTCAAAGCAAGAAGGTCAATGGTTCGAGTCTCGGCTGCGTCAGTTGGCGTTTCTGTGTGGAGTTTGCATGTTCTCCCTGCGTTCGTGTGTGTTTCCTCCGGGTGCTTCGGTGCTCCGAACCCCATCATCGTGGTCAACACAGTGAGCTAACAGGACAAACTGGTAACAGCAGGAAAGTCGTCCAAACGGAGGTAAACAGCCAGCTGTTAAGCGCGAAAAGGAGTTGCGTCATACCACCCCATAGTGTTCATTTTAAAAATAAAATGCAGACATGCATAGCTCTGGTTACATAATTTGTGATCTCCAGAAACATATATAGGGATACATTTTCAGAATGAGCCTATGTTGACCATGACAGAATTCAGCAAAACATACAACAAAATTTTAAAACTATATAGTGCTTTTTGTACATTTTGATACATATTGTGCCTTTAAAATGTCCATATTAGTACCTAAAAGATCCATATTATACTTTGAGAGACATATCAGTACGTAAAAGCTACAAAAATGTACCTTCTGAAGAGGTAACACCCAGCTATTTCTGAGTCCACAAAGCACATTTGATTAGAAGTATAAATAGGACACTGCAGCAGTGGTGTAGTCCTTGCTGTACGCACGCATACTCAGTATGCCTACTTTTTTTTTCTGCGAGCTGTTTGGGTATAACCACTTCTGAGGATCAATAATTGCGTATACCCTCAGTATACTCACTTTTTTTTGCTGATTAGACTTCCCTAATTTCTGTGTATTCACGTCCCCTTTAACTGTATACCAAATGTATTTTTTTAACTCGCATCTTAATTTGTTGCAACTGGTGCATTTGTTTAATTTGCGCCATTTCCCAAGCCCTGACCAACGCAGCAATTGTGAGAACATTTTGTGAGAGTTTTTCGAAGATCACAACAAATCAACTGAAATGTTGTCTCGCTGAAACTTTCAAGTAGAATTAAAAAACAGCATGGGTGTCCCTTAAGCACTCCTATATTTCCAGCTGGCCCCCCTAAAACATTTTTTTTGTGATTACCTCATGAACTGTACATCACCAAATGACCTTCTCAGTCCCCTTTAATTTTTTTTTATATAAAAAAATATATATTCAACTCGTTTTTCATTTAGTCAGCAAACCACAGCTGTGAGCACAAGATGTGTTTATCGATAGATTGTTGGAATATCTGCATATTATATATATATATATATATATATATATATATATATATATATATATATATATATATATATATATATATATATTTCATTAGGCTCATATACATTTTTAAATACAGCTCAATATAATCAGCCAATTGAATTGGGATTAAAATAAATACATTTGTTTTAATATTTTTAAATGGATAGTCTACCCAAAAAATGAATATCTTTAGTTTTTTCTTCTGTGGAAGTCAATAGTTACAGGTAACTGATGTTTAGTGTGTGTGTGTGTGTGTGTGTGTGTGTGTGTGTGTGTATATTAGGGATGTAACGGTATTGTAAATACCGTCATACCGCAATATTATTTTTTTTCGATATTGATATATGACTCGGTAAAACTATAGGTCTTCTGAGAAAATTTGCTCAGGCGAATGAAGCGAACGGGAGGTATCGAAAACTACAATTCCCATCAGCCCATGCTTGACCATCATCCCTTGCGGTCTGTTGTCGCTACAGATCCAGTAATGCGGAAATGGAGTGTGCTGCTAGAAGCAGGGATGAAAAAGAGCTGGAAAACTCTAAAGCGGGTGTTGTCGCCGCGCGCGTACTGAATAGCGGTGTTGACGCGCGAGTTCTTATCAGCTGTGTTGTCGCGCGCGAACTGAATAGCGGTCTTGTCAGCACACTGTTCAGATTGATGCAGACATGAGACCTCTATCTCACTCATGGTTTGTCCTCTCACGTGAGGGAAAGACAATGCACAACGTTACCCACTGCTGTCAACCTGGGCCAAGTCATATCTCTCTTGTCCCAGAAACCTCAGTCCCAAATGAGAGGGTTTTTTCTGTTGCAGGGGACATTGTAAATACCCAGAGATACCAGCTTTTACCAGGTTATATTTATATGATAATTTTCCTTTAAACCCATCTCTAAGTGAGTGAGTGATTAAATGTTGAACGTGATGAGTTTTCAACAATACTAAATTTAAACTTTATTTTTTTACATGGTTTAATATTTTTTTGTTATTAAAATTGAAGTTCCTGTTTCAAAGCTTACAGATAGATGGCTAATTTGTATGTCATTGACACTTTTGGCACTTTTTTGGAGTATTTTCATAAGTTTTGTTTTTTCCTGTAAATGATTCAATAAATACCGTACCGTGACATTCATACCGAGGTATTACCGTACCGTGAAATTCTGATACCGTTACATCCCTAATATATATATATATATATATATATATATATATATATATATATATATATATATAAACGTTGTCTTCGTCGTTTCTTTGCCTACTTTTTAAAATTTGGATTGAGTGGGTAATAGTACACCACCTTTTTTTTTTAGGACTACACCACTGCACTGCAGATAATGGTGCAGATCATTTCTAGGTAATTTAATAGGTAAAAAACACTGCAGATAATTTCTAGTAATGCCAGTTTCAAACTGATACGATTGTCTTGTGTGATAGTGTGTAGGCTGTGCCCATGTGCTCAGATGTGGTTCTGCCAAACTCACTGTATGACTCATTGTTTATAAGCGTGTAATTGTTCTTTGGAATGCTGTCGGTTATATTTACTGTAGCTTAGAAGAGTTTAAACATGCCATAAACACTCAATTCAGGAGAAAACGGTGCTGTTCTCACAACCTAATTGACTTCAGTCTAATTCAAGACAGATTAAATGGAACTGATCTTTAAAAAAAAAGCTTAATGGCTCATTTGGCTAAATTCAAATATGACGCTCAATAAAGGGCAGCTAATAACACATAATTAAAACATATTTTATAGAAACCTCTGCAAGTGTACGTGTGTAGGCCCATTCTCATGCATCATTTGTGCTTAAAATATGCTGTTTTCTTCAACCCAGGCTCATTTTGAAAATGTACCCCTTTATACATTTCTGGAGAGCGCCTAATATGTTCCAAGAGGTACCTTTTTATTTTCACGAATCCACCAGAGGCCGCTATGTATAATTTTTCAGATCTCAAATTTCTCTCAGAGTGCCATTCGCACCTGCTCCTCTCACGTAAATCCACCAGAGGCTGCTGACTGACTGACTGACCGACCACATGCTCACCCTGTTATTTAACTAATTCGAGTAGTTGTTGTAGTGTGTGTGTGCAATATGTTTTTCTTTTTCTTTCTCTCACTCTCTCCTAGAGCTGAAGATCTTTGCCCAAACTCAAAGGAACCTGAGGGAACCCGATGGGTTCGGGCTTAATTTCTATCATTTTAGACAGGGTCGGGCCGGGCTTCAGCGGTAAATGAACAGTCATGTAATGCATTTCGATTAGCACGAGAAAGTAATCAAATCGTTAGTTACATTAAAACCAATCCCTGCAAAGGTGAAACAAATGATGAGCAAATTTTGATTGCGGTCAGGCCAGCTGCCAAGGTATTTCGGCAGTTTAGCGTATTACGACAGAGCGCTAAACAGCAATGTACAGCACGGACATGGGGGACTTGTGTAGCATTCCCAGCTGAACAGATGCACTTTACTTTCAGGGACTGATGTTTATATAGTTTTTAATCTTCAAAATGAATCATCGTAAGAGCTGAATAAAAGAAACAAAGAAACAAATAATATTCATTACACATATCCTTGAAATTGCGTTAAACAAATGCTCATAACTAGCCAATAAACTGATAAATACACATTTACAGTCTCTTATTCACTGTCTAAATAATTTGAATTGCTATAACACTAACAATGGCAATATTTAATGGAGATAAAGCATTTATGACCTTATAAATTACAACAATTAGACTGCAATATAAACAGCTTTAACAATTAATTAATTTTAGCTCAATTGGTGATGTTTT
The DNA here is from genome assembly GCF_052040795.2 of Danio rerio. Classification (NCBI taxonomy): domain Eukaryota; kingdom Metazoa; phylum Chordata; class Actinopteri; order Cypriniformes; family Danionidae; genus Danio; species Danio rerio. The sequence goes on from NC_141023.1 coordinate 62,291,295, forward strand.
TTTAGAAAGATAAATCTAAAACACATAAAATGACCAAAATAAAGACCTTAATGGCTGTTAATGTCCCATTTGTAGTGCAAATTATAAGTAAATAGTAATAACAATAAATGACATGCCTTTTGTACAAAACTAACAAATAATATCGATAACACTGATACTCAAAATCCTTGTATATGTGCTAACAACAATTAAATGCTAACCAAAATACTGTCAACAAACTATAAACTTTCAAGATAAAGTCTTTTTAAATTTCACTGATTAATAGGGATGGCTGACGTGAAACTGATGTTTCGACACAGTGTCGAGATCCCGAAGCGCAAGTGTTTCGAATCACTGCACCGAAGCATGATCCGAAGCACCCAAGTCACGTGACTAAAGTGTTTCGAAACACCTAGTCACGTGACTAAAGCGATTCAAAGCATCGATCAGCTTAGAAACGTTTCAAGACCTGGCAAATCCTAATTTGACTGCCAAGGTCTCCAAATTATCTCTGTCTCATATGGCATAGAGGACTGTGAGTTTGCTAATTGATTCTATGCTTAGCATGATTCAATAATGTTCCTGCACAATAACACTTAGCCTTATCTTGGTGAGTAAAGGATTTTAAAATCAGAACTAAATATTAATGGAATCAAAACTGCATTATGTAGACAGTATAAAGGTTAATGTTGGCATTATTCTTTTATTATTCAGCTTCATTGTTGCCTTAAGGCTGGATTGCGAAGAGAAGTGGCGAAACAAATCCCACAGAGACTTTGGGTGCTTTCACACCTACACTTTTGTTTCGGAACGTATCTCGTTTGCCCAGTTAGCGCGGTTCGTTTGGCATATGTGAACAGGGCAATCGCGCTCTGTTCCGCGCCAAAGTAATCGCTTCGAGATCGCTTGAATGAGGTGGTCTCGGCTCGATTGAAACGAACCCTGGAGCGGTTCGATTGTAGTGAGAAAGTGATCCGATCCGAGCGCGGTTGTATCACTGTGTTTTATGGATATGTAATAGGCATATACGGCTATATGAAGAGAGAATTATGAGTGGGGTGGGAAGTTTCGCGAGTCTCCGGATGCCCGCAAACGAGTGATGATCTCCCGGTAATCTCGCATCTCCCTCCAGGTCCTCAAATAGGCATCGTCGTGCACCCTTCTCACCCCTCCCCACCGCATCTCTCCTCAGACACGTCGCGCGCACGCACCCTGTCAATCACCACCAAACCACCACCTCTCCTGACAGCTTAGCGGGACGCTGCAAAATAAACCCTGACACTCTGACCAATGTAAGGAGAGTTTACTCACACGTGACTTGCTTTAGCTCTTTTGGTCCGATTAGAAACTTTGCAGTGTGAAAGCGAACCGCTCCAAGAGCAAAGAGCAACAATGTAACAATTGTAATCTCTGTTTCGGAACAACTGAATCGATTCACAGGTGTGAAAGCACCCTTTATCTTAATTTCGTTAATGCCAAATATTCGTCACAATTTAGAATTTACTTTAATTTATTTGTTAGGAAGGACTTATTTTTAGTGGAGTGGTGGCCAGTTTAAAGGCTAAGTGTATGTACCTAGGCCTATTTAGAGTGCTTTGTTCCAACTTCTACAGGGGCGAGGCAGTGGCGCAGTAGGTAGTGCTGTCGCCTCACAGCAAGAAAGTCGCTGGTTCGAACCTCGGCTCAGTTGGCGTTTCTGTGTGGAGTTTGCATGTTCTCCCTGCCTTCGCATGGGTTTCCTCCGGGTGCTCCCGTTTCCCCCACAGTCCAAAGCCATGCGGTACAGGTGCATTGGGTAGGCTAAATTGTCCGTAGTGTATGAGTGTGTGTGTGAATGTTTCCCAGAGATGGGTTGCGGCTGTAAGGGCTGTGTAAAAACTTGCTGGATAAGTTGGCGGTTCGTTCCGCTGTGGCGACCCCGTATTAATAAAGGGACTAAGCTGACAAGAAAATGAATGAATGAACTTCTACAGTAAGTGGCCTATAGCCTACATTTGTTATGAATAAATTATGCTAAAAACACGTATAAACGACTCAATCTTGAAAAAGATTGAAAGATTTCCAGCTTTCTTCAAAATATCTTTTTTAGTGTTGAACAAAACAAAGATACTCATGAAAGGTTTGGCTTTAGAACCACTTGTAAATAGTCAGCACATTTTTACGTTTGGCCAAATGTTTGGGTTTTGTGAAAATGTTGAAAGTAAAACATTCCTTTCTTTCTTATCTGTAAATGTGTTACAGTAAATACTGCAGCTTCTTTGAAGTACAGCGGAGTACCAGGTGATTACCAAGGTACAGTATGTAAATAAGGACAGGTCACAATACCAGGGTGTTTCCCTCTGATTTCTGCACTGAACAACAGTAATAAATTACAACTTTTTTTTTTTTTTTGGTATAATATAATATGAAATGAATCCGTGATGTGTCTCGGGTTGGGGTAAAGAATGCACACACACACACACACACACACACATATATACACAAATTACACACAAAAGAAAAAGAAACAAGGTTACTTTCAAACATGTCATTTGCTTTTAATCAACACCGTAACAATGTTTTAAATTCAGATGAGTTAAGTAAATAATATTTGGTGGAACAAAGATTTTCAATCAAAACAAATGTATGTGTTATAACATAATTAATATTAATAACAAAATAATAACGTGTTAATCTGACAAAAAGCATTATTTGTCACTTCAAATAAATGCTATCGGACATTTAAAGAACGACACAAATATAAAGTATTACTCATAAGCATTCCTAGTAAATGCAATAAAGACCAAACATTATTGTGGTTTCTTTATGTACACACAATCACAGTCAGACCAGGTTCTCCCCCTAATCAGACACTCAGATCACCATCACCTGAATACTTACTGTATTACCCACGCACCCAAACTTCATCCTGTCATCACCCCCTGCAACATAAAAGCCCTTCACACAGTTCACTCGGCGTTATATACCTAATCCCTATACCCAACCTCAGAACCATTCAAATGCAGTATTGCTGCATAATCTGATGGGTATAGGATAAAATGTCAGGACACTGTCCTCGTCACTAGACAGAAAGGGCAAACCCTTCATCACATGATTAGTGTTGATATTCTCAGACATACAACTTACCTTCCTTGTCTCCTGTTTCCTCGTTTTTTTCCCTATTGCTGTCTTCCTGGTTCCTCGTCGGCTCTTCCTCCTCAATTTCATCATCGATTCCTGTATCCATGATCATCCTGCAATATACTACAGTATAACCTGATTTCCATCATCGACTTTATACCCCCGGATTATCAACATTACCTGCATAGACCTGCTTATTACTGCCATCCTGTACAACAAACTGTATTGTCACCTACTTACCTGAGCCCCATTCCTTCTGACACACACATACACATATGTTTGTTTTTGTGAAAAGTGGGGACATTACATAGGTTTCCATTCATTTTATACTGTCCAAACTGTGTATTGTATTGCCCTCACCCCACCCTACCCCTAAACCCAACCATCACAAGAGGCTGTGTGCAGCTTTACTCTCTGATTAAACTCACCGTGTGATTTATAAGCTTTTTGAGAAATAAGGACGTCACCAATGTCCTCATATTTCACCTCCTTTTTGTAATACCAGTGTCATACCCATGTCATTATACAGATTTGTGTACTGATATCTCTGAACTAGCTCTGTCTAGTCCTGTCCTGTTGTGCTCGCCTCTAGTTTTCTTGGGTCGAGCACTTGTTTTGTTGTGTGTGTGTGTGTATGGACTGTGCACGTCCCCGCTTGATGCGGGCACGTGAGGTCTTTGCGTGTTTGCGGGTGCGCACTCCTGTCCGGGTATTCACGTTCGTCTGTCTGCAGCGTGGTGTTTCATTCCCAGCATCTCAGTCCAGTTGGTTTCGGTTCGAAACATGCACGCTGCGTGTGTGAGTGCACGGTGAATGTTTTCATTTATCGTGTACTCGTGTCTTGCGTTCAGTCTTCTGTTGGTGTTGTGTTTTGCACGTGGTGTATCTTTACATGCACCGCTTGCTTGTGTTGTCATGAACACACATTCTCTCATTGGCTGTGTGTTCTAGTCTTGTTTTATGTGAGCGATTGGCTTGCGTTGTCTCTTTATCCCACCCTCCTTGTTAACCCATTATTAGTTAATTGTGTTCATCCGTTTGTATGTTAATTTACTTCTGTTTATATTCCACTCATGTCTGCTGTCCTGTGCCAGTTCGTCGTCTAAACTCCCTCTGTGTTCCTGCTCTAGTCTTGTCTCACCAGTCCAGCCAGGTTTGTTTGTCTGTGTGTGTTTTAGTTATGTTTTTCCCCCCTCGGGGTGGTTTTTGTTGTTCTATTGTTTTATTTTAATTAATAATAAACCATCCTGTGTTTGCATTTGAGTCCTCGCTCCCTCATCCTTCCCGAACCGTGACAGCTATATGTATAAAATAAAGATTAAAATTAAATGTATTGAATTACACTATCGCGTCTTTTTCAAGGAAATATAATAAAAATATTTATCATAAATATGAGAACATTAAAGGGCAGCTAAATCTTCAACACTATTCTTGACAACGTCAATGTTTTTTTTGCAATATCTGAATATATAATCTGTGCAAAATTGTTTAGAGATATCCAGTCCTTAAAGAGAAATAAAGAATGAAACAAGTATTGGACTGTTATCTGCCAGACATTTTTAGTCACAGTATTATTATCTAATGAAGGCTTCAACTTTTTTTTCCCCTTAAGCTTTATTAATGTAGTGAATCATCTGATTTCATTGCTTGTCTCAGGGCATTTTTCATTGAATATCCATTAAAATTAATAATAATTATTCAAATTCTTATATTCACTCAATGACAATCCTACCTGCCCAAGCAAAATAATCTTATGTCAAACCAAAAAACAATATTACTTTGTCAACCCCATTGACAGATTATTTTGCTTGTTTCAAGGGAAAAACTCACTTAATTTTAACAATACAAAACAACATGCTTTGCTTGTCATAAAAAATTCCTTTTGATTGAAGTGTTTTGTGATATTTGCCCCAGAAACAAGATAAAAACTTTCAGTAAAAAAAGCAGTGACGAATCGCTAAAATACAGATGTAACAGCTACTGTATTACCAATGTAAACTCCAATAGTAACAGTTAGTGTAATTATAGTAAAAGCTTTGTTCATTGATTGACACAGTGTTGACTGATTCACAGGGCTGCCAGGAATATTTGAGCGTCACTGTTCATATGGTTGTTCAGTAATGCAGCACACTCCACTATTAAGGCAGAGGAATGTGGCTGAGCTGAATTCCTGAGCTGCTGTTCTGATAAACACCCTTACTGTGGAGATCTGCGAGCATCAGGAACACACTTGCGGGATGTGACCCGCATAGAAGAAACACTGGAAGACGTCATGCTGAAGCTCTTACGCCACCCGGATGGTAAAAATACAGCGTATAATTTTAGATCCGTTTCAAAATATATAGAAATGTCCAAAACATATATTTGCAAAAATGCATTTAAATTAATATAATTTATTTACAAATGCATTTTGACATTTTTTTGTTTTTTTTAATATATAAATATATATTTATCCTCTATATTTACCTTTAAAGGGTCACGAAACACCAAAACACATTTTTTGAGCTGTTGACAGTCGTATATGTGTCCCACACTGCTAAAAACACTATTAGGACACATATATGTCACTAAAAAGTGAAAATTGGTTGTTTTTGCGTTGTTTCGAGCAAATTCGTACTTACGGTTTGAAACGAATTTTTGAAGCTGCGTCATGGCCATGAGATAATAGCGTGTATTCCAGCGTGCAGACTGGACGTCTGTACCAGGGCGTCCTGTATTACGTCTGAGTGTGCTGCATTCATTCATGAGTATGGCTTGGTTCAAACCAATCAGCGCGCTCCATTATGTATGCGCTGCAACTTCATTGATATGCATGCTAGCTTTCTTAGACTGTACCTGAAACAGTGTTCAGACGGCAGAGAGACAACACACGTCGTGTTGCCAAAAGTTGTGGGAAAAGAGTAAGAATTGTTTGGAGATACGGGTCGTCAGTGTTGCTTTCATAATGTGAAGGTTTTGTTTTCATTTTCTCTCTATGAGACGCTGCTAGACTCACGTGTGGATCCGTAGACGCGACGTGCGGCAGAAATGCGATTGTTTGGAACATTTTTTACTCGAGAGTATTTCTTATCAATGGTGAGATCCGGATTTGCTGCTCGTCTCCTTTAAAAAAGAGGCAGCTTCAGTATGTGGTGATTGTCCTGTCTACAGATTCGGTAAGTGTGTGCGATCAGCGCCCTTTCTTTGTTCGTTCAGATGGCAAATTTATAGTTGGTATGGTCAGCTGTACTCTTTCAGTGTTTACAGACTGACCTTAGTCAAAATAATTTCTAAGTTACTTAGTTTACTGTACGTTAATGTTACTACAATATTGAAAAATCCGCTGTAAATGCTGCTGTCTGAGTGTAAACACGTGAACACTAAGCAAACTATTGCCGACCGTCGTGTTGAATTTTCGCCGCATTTTGTGACAGGCCCTTACGCCACCCGGATGGTAAAAATACAGCGTAGAATTTTAGATCCGTTTCAAAATATATAGAAATGTCCAAAACATATACTTGCAAAAATGTATTTAAATTAATATCATTTTTTACAAATGCATTTTGACTTTTTTTGTTTTTTATAATTTATAAATATATATGGCCCTTTAAGAAAACGCATTCACTTGAAACTAAGAAAATTAATCTAGATTAGGTTTACTGTAATCTTGGAGTTATTCTAGATTAAAATGGCTCATTTGAATTCTGCCGAAGGCATTCAGAATATGTGTGCTACCCAAATAATGACTAAAAGTAAGTCTTTGAGAATGGATTTCCAAAATGCATCACAAACTGCGTGAGAAACTGTTCTACTATGATAATTAGTGATGAAAATAAATGATGTTCAATAAGATGTGCTTGGGTTTACGAACTGTTTATTCAGTTAAACATTAATTTTAAGCTGTAGGCCCACATAAGCTCCGAACAGCGATTTTAGATTACCTTAATCCGACAAAATTCATAACTGAACTAAACAGAAATGGAATTAAGACGTGGAGTATGCAGATATTAGTGGCATTATTAAAGTAAACGCCGAAATCAAAGTAATAGCATCATGTAGGACTTTTTGCCATATTTTCCGACAAGATCCACACACGCAATTTGTATTATTATAATTGCAGTTTAATTATTGTGGTATGTTTCTCTTTTGTTTCTAGGAAATACCCCACACGCATGTGCCTTTATGACCGCAAATAAGTGCTGTAACAAATCAGCTAACTACAAAGCCTGACTTGTGCGTTCTTACCGACGCCCCCTGGTGATCACATCTCAAATAGTAAAGCCAGTGCCATTTAACAAACACCAACAAGGGGAAAAGGAGAATCTTAACTTCCATTTCATGCCAACGTTAAGACTATCAGCTTTGAAATTGTTGATGTATGATCTAAAATATTGCTTCTGTAAACATTCTGTTCAGAAGCGCAAGAGCAGAAGGAACATTTCATGCAGTGATTTTGCGTATTGTTTCCAGTGACGGTGTTCTGTCAGTTCATCACTCATGCGAGTCGTGTAAAATCTGAGTCCTGAGGAAAAACCAATAGAGAACCACATGTAAAGCACACAAATTAAAACTGTTACTTAGACAGAATTCCGATGTGCAAACATGGCTGTCAACAGCCGCATAATATGACAAGCAGGTCTTTTTCCGGTCGGCTTGTAATTGTGTCCCGTGTTTACACAGGTTTGTTCAAAGGCTTCTCCCTCCACAATAGGGAAAGCTGTCTCCATTCAAAAGACGAACTGCACAGCAGTGCCAGCAGGAATTTCTCTGGAAGAAATATAATAGCACAGCTAGCTGGCAACAAAGGCCCAGGTTACCCTTATAATGATGAACTGCATGTCATGTCAGTGTTATTTGCGGACTCAATCCACTGTGTGTAGTAAAAAGAGAAGTTAAATGCTGCATCAATGATCATGTGCTGCACAATAAGGAAACTTTTAGGCATCTTAAGTTTCTGTCCTATGTAATATACCAACCCGGGCTCATTGTGGAAACCTAGTCCCGCGGACGTTTCTGGAGACCGCGGAATACGTCCCGGCAGGTACGTACGGCTGCAGTTTTTATTTTTGCGAATCCTCGAGAGGCCGCTGTTGTGTGCTTTTACGCGTCTCAGACGCCTCTCGCGAGTGCGGTTCGCACCTGCGCTATTCTCGCGTGAACCCGCCAGAGGCCGTTGTCCGACTGACCAGATGATTAACTGCGCGACCGGCCAAATGGCCGACCCGCCCTCCTCCTTCCCTGAACCCAACCAATCTTACCGATCGACCCGCCCGCCAGCTCACATCCCTAAACCCGAGCAACAGTTTACAAAAGCCGTCCAAAAAAAGAAAAGCCCTGATTTTTTTTTTCTACCATGTTTTCGGATTTCACCGCGTTCTCACCCTGTTACGAAACTCGTTCACTTAATTTTTGGGATTCTGTTTTTGTGTTATCTGATTGCTGGAACTGCTCTTCCCCGGACTCGAAACCGGTCACCGTGGTCGACTCCTCTCTGCATCTCGAGCCTGCAGACGTACACGATGAGCTGAGTGGACAAATGGGTTGCAGCGGGGAAGCCCTCCACAAGGAGGTAAGCGGTCGGCCGGCAAGCGCGAAAGGGAACGGCGTCACAACGCCCCGCAGCGTTCGCTTGAAAAAAATAAACACGGCCGTACGTACCTCCCGGGACGTATTCCGCTGTCTCCAGAAACATCCGCGGGACTACGTTTTCAGAATGAGCTTGGGTTGCAACATACAGTACCGTGTGTTTAACGTTTTATTTAGGCCAACGTTACATTTGTTGTTTGGATTAATGTCTATGTATAATTTCAGTTAGAAGTGTAGTGAAATAGTTTTCATCTAATTGTTTAAGACTTGTGAAATAAATACTTGAAAAACGAATGACTGCTTTTGGTCTCAGTGAAACAGTCTGGAGTTTATGTGCTGGTTTGAGCCTCATTTCTGCCTGCGTTGTTGGTTATTTTGAATTTAATTTGGTGGGATTTTGGCGCTAAAAAATACATACAGGTTTTAATCCATTATGCTATTCCTTCTAGAAAGCACCTCATTAGTAATGGTTTGATTTTTCAGCATGATCACATGCTAATGCAGTGAAATTATATTTAGAGGGGAAAAGCAGCAGATTAAATATAACACCCAAAAAATACCTCACTGGACAAACTAAATTTAACTGAAGGAAGGATTTCAATCAATCAATCAATATAAATAAATAAAATCAACTACATTTGAAGTACAGTGGACTTGCAGTTGAACACAAATGTATCATATATAGTTTAAATAAATAAAATATTGTTTTTATTCAGTGTTTTTATTCAATATATATTTTTTTATCTAAGTCAAACTCAAAATTTTTATTAAATTAGTTGCTAGAAATTATTTTTGGTTATGTTCGCCACAAAAAGACACAAGATATAAAGCTTGGTTAAAATGTTCTTGATTTTAAACAAATTAAAAATGATAAGAAAGTACTGAATCATGAAATGGCCAGGCAGTGGCGCAGTAGGTAGTGCTGTCGCTTCACAGCAAGAAGGTTGCTGGGTCGCTGGTTCGAGCTTCGGCTCAGTTGGTGTTTCTGTGTGGAGTTTGCATGTTCTCCCTGCGTTTGCGTGGGTTTCCTCCAGGTGCTCCGGTTTCTCCCTCAGTCCAAAGACATGCGGTACAGGCGAACTGGGTAGGCTAAATTGTCCGTAGTGAATGTGTGTGTGGATGTTTCCCAGAGGTGGGTTGCGGCTGGAAGGGCATCCGTTGTGTAAAAACTTGCTGGATAAATTGGCAGTTCATTCTGCTGTGGCGACCCTGGATTAATAAAGGGACTAAACCGAAAAAAAAAAATGAATGAATGATTCGATTTTCATCCAATAATTTAGCTTAATGCCAAGTTAATCAACCAATCTTGTTTTTATTCAGTGTTTTTATTGAATATTTATCATGTAAGTCAAACTTCAAATGTTTAATAGATTATTAACCGGTTCCCCATATGGGCGACACAGTGGCGCAGTAGGTATTTCTGTGTGAAGTTTGCATGTTCTCCTTGCGTTCGCGTGGGTTTCCTCCGGGTGCTTCGGTTTCCCCCACAGTCCAAAGACATGCGGTACAGGTGAACTGGGTAGGCTAAATTGTCCGTAGTGTATAGGTGTGAATGAGTGTGTATGAGTTTCCCAGAGATGGGTTGCAGCTGGAAGGGCATCCGCTGGGTAAATGATAAGCTGGATATGTTGGCGGTTCATTCCGCTGTGGCGACCCCGGATTAATAAAGGGACTAAGCCGAAAAGAAAGCGAAATTAAATGAACATTATCAAAAGTTTGCGTTTCCAGCCTCACACTTCAACGCTGTAAATAATATAACAACAAAAAGTCAAGACAACAAATATATTTATGTTGCTTTAACTTATTCATTCATTCATTTATTTTCTTGTTGTTAGTCCCTTTATTAATCCGGGGTCGCCACTGCGGAATGAACCGCCAACTTATCCAGCAAGTTTTCCAGTTTTCCAGCCGCAACCCATCTCTGGGAACGCTTTAACTTATTTCAGTAAGTTAATCAGGTTTTTTTTTAATCAAACTTTTTTTTTTTGGTCAGTTTGTGTCAGGGTTCTGCCACTCTGGTCTTGTAAATTCTTGTTTTGGTGGCAGATCTCGGACACTACCTGTGTCTGGTTCTGTTTCTGTCTCTGTGTGCGCGCGCGCCGTCGTAGGTGTACGTTGAGTGCGCGCGCTCCTGCTTGACGCGGCCGCACGCGCGCTCTGCGTCCCTCAGATGCGTGCGCTCTTGTACTCGTGTTTGTGTTTTCGTCTGTCAGCAGCGTGGTGTTTCATTCCCAGCGTCTCAGTCTTGTTGGTTTCGGTTTTGGTCGGCGCTGGGATGAAGCATGCACGCTGCGTGTGTGAGCGCACGGTGAGTGTTTTTATTCATCGTGTGCTCGTGTCTTGCGTCTTTTGTCAAAGCACGTGGCTCGGTGTTTACATTGTGGTCACGTGCTTTTGTCGTGTGCTTCAGTGTTGTGTTATGTGAGCGCATGGCTTGTATTGTCTCTCTGTGTCATGCGCTCTCCCGTCTATTGTCTAGTCCCACCCTCCTTGTCAACCCATTATTAGTTAATTGTGTTCACCTGTGTGTCAATTTACTTTTTGCTTTATAATCCCCCTCATGTTTTCAGTCCTTGCCAGTTCGTCGTCGATATTCCCTCTGTGTTCCTGTTCCAGTCATGTCTTGCCAGCCCAGCCCAGCCCAGCCCAGCCAAGTTTGTCTGTTTTTGATTCATGTTTTCCCCCTCGGGGTAGTTTGTTTTGCCTTTTTGTTTTATTTGTACTTTATTATTAATAAAACCCAATTATTGTTTGCACTTGAGTCCTCGCTCCTTTTCCCCTCACCAGACCATGACAGTTTGATTAAAATAAGTTGAATAATATGTCTTGAAAAGTTCGCTTGGTTTAACAACAACAAAAAATAAAGACAGTAAGAATCTTTTAACAGTGAATGAATTAAAACTGATGGCATTCATTTTTTTTTTTTTTTAAGTCATACCAATGCACATGTTTAGTGTAGTGCTGTGTTCTCCAGCCCATACTGAATGCCCCATTCATTTAAATCCATGAATAAGGCTAATTTAAATACATGTGGCTTTATCTCCAGAGAGGCGGAGCTATGGATTTGAATGGAAACTTTTTATCAGTGGAAAATTCCAGGAAAAGGGAATGAATGGATACGGTCCTATCTGCAGTCTCGTGAATGGAGCTTGTGTGTGTATGTGTGTGTGTGTCCATATGCACACAATCCTGATACAATAAAATGTTTCTTAGCACTCTGTGTGATCTGTGGGAAACCCATCTGCGTTTATTATAAGTCTTCATCGGAGCTCACAATGGTAGAAGAGTTCAAAGCATTTCCAGGTAAAGGGGGATGCTGAGGTCTGGCCGACTATAACTGAGTCAGATTTGGATGTGCTGTTTTGAGAATCGGGGTGTGTTCGACGCCCACAGAACTAACTCTGAAGTGTGGGTGAAACTGCAGCTGTCAGTGGGCTGATATTCTTTACCTTCAGCACCACCTACACACCGATACGATACATTTACAACAGTCATCACACCATATATACAAATTATTAACTATTCTGAAGATACATCATAGTTTTTTTTTTTTTAGTAATAAAATAAGTGTCATTGGTCTGCTTGATACTCATCACATGGCTCTTAGAAGCTGTTTTATGTTTTATTATGTAGTAATATAGGGTTGTACTACTAATTCCATGACCACTCACACATGAACCAGGGTATTTTAAAGGAACAGATCAACAAAAATGCAACCCAGGCTCATTCTTATTACGCACCCCTATATACATTTCTGGAAAGCACCAAATGCATCCTAGGATGTATGTTTTTTGCTGTTTTTGTTTTCGCAAATCCGGCAGAGGCCGCTGTGTGCACATTTTTTGAGATCTCAGATTTCTCTCACGAGTGCCATTCGTGCCCTGCGGTTCTCACGTAATTCCACCAGAGGACGCTGTTAACTGACTGATCCCCCCACCCGCCCCCTTAACTCGACCGATAGTGTTTTAGAAAGTAGCGATTGACCAGCGCCCATCCACTTCCCTAAACCCAAACGACAATGTTTTGAAAAAGAAATTCCGAAAAATAAAAGCCCTCATGGCAAATTTTACCACATTTTCAGATTTTACCACGTTCTCACCTTGTTATACTTGTTTATTGCATTTTTTGGCTTTTATTAAATTAGTTGCTAGAAATTATTTTTGGTTATGTTCGCCACATAAAGACACAAGATGTGTGTGTGGATGTTTCCCAGAGATGGGTTGCGGCTGGAAGAGCATCCGCTGTGTAAAAACTTGCTGGATAAATTGGCAGTTCATTTCGCTGTGGCAACCCTGGGTTAATAAAGGGACTAAGGGTGCTTTCACACCTGTGAATCGATTCAGTTGTTCCGAAACAGAGATTAAAATTGTTACATTGTTGCTCTTTGCTCTTGGAGCGGTTCGCTTTCACACTGCAAAGTTTCTAGTCGGACCAAAAGAGCTAAAACAAGTCACGTGTGAGTAAACTCTCCTTACATTGGTCAGAGTGTCAGGGTTTATTTTGCAGCGTCCCGCTCAGCTGTCAGAAGAGGTGGTGGTTTGGTGGTGATTGACAGGGTGCGCGAGCGTGACATGTCTGAGGAGAGACACAGTAGGGAGGGGTGAGAATTGTGCGCGACGTGGCCTATTTGAGGACTGGGAGAGAGACGCGAGATTACCGGGAGATCATCACTCGTTCGTGGGCATCTGGAGACTCGTGAAACTTCCCGCCCACCTCATAATTCTCTCTTCATATAGCCGTAAGCCTAATACATATCCATAAAACACTGTGATATAACCGCGCTCAGATCGGATCGCTTTCTCACTGCAATCGATCCGCTCCAGGGTTCGTTTCAATCGAGCCGAGACCACCTCATTCAAGCGATCTCGGAGCGATTACTTTGGCGCGGAACAGAGCGCGATTGCCCTGTTCACATATGCCAATCGAACCGCGCTAACTGGGCAAACGAGACAGGTTCCGAAACAAAAGTGTAGGTGTGAAAGCACCCTTAGCCGACAAGAAAATGAATGAATGATTGGATTTTCATCCAATAATTTTGTTTAGTGCCAAGTTAATCAATCAATCTATATAATTAATTGTTTAATGTTAAATTAATTTGTGTGGGGATAACACAAAGGAATTGTGTGGATACAGTATAAAGTTTTTGCAGTGCACATTTAGCCAATTGTGTTTTAACATTTAATAATTTAGTATTTGTTATAAACATGTTTTCATCTGCAGCTCTATAGAATCTATAGAGGAATAGATTTAGTTTAGCAGTTTAGTATAAGTTTAGCAGAATATCATTAGCCACCAAAATAATGTTCTTGTTTTATTAGATAATACTCCAATGACTTCTTGTTGGCATGTTAAGACAAAATTACTTATTAGTCAAGGCAGGATGTCTAAAGAGGACCATCAATACAGAACCAAAGAAAAATGTGCAAACAGATGAGAATGTCAGTGATGAGCTCATGTTTCCTCACAGGTCTGTAAGGTGCGATGAGTGTTCATGACTTTATGAGTGCTCATTAATGCGCTGCGTTTGTCATTTCCTGTCTGAGCAGAGCTGATGTTTCCTCTCTGGTTCACAGCTCTGAAGTTTCACTCAGTACACAAATGACAAAAGACATTGTATAAATATTCACCTTTCCTTCCCTCTGTAGATTAAGCACATGGTGTGATGAAGCTCCCTGAGCAGTGAGTTCAAATGAGGACGTTCAAAAAGTTTCAATTTTTATTATTAATATTGTCATAATGGTGAGGAGCTCTGCATAAGATTTTGTTGTATTATCAAATGCATAAACAGACACACAGACAGAAATATATAGAGAGAGACGCTCAGGGCCGGAGTGGGACACCTTTTCAGCCCTGGAGTTTCAAGCCTCAGACCGGCCCACCTCAGTTCACGACTGACTATATTAAAATAAGGTCGTTTCCAAATCAGTTTCTAATGACACTATCACGTCTTTTTTTTTTAAAAAAAAACAGCTGCTTTAGAACTTCAAATGTTCAACAACCCTAACAGTATTATATGTCTTAACAATAAAAACAAAAACAATAAGTTACATTAATGAGGATCGAACCCGGGTCCGCGGTGTCTTAACCTAACATACTAACCGCTGGACCACAATAGCTGTGTTCAAAATGGAGACACAACTGAGTTTTATAATCATTAAAATAGACGAAAAGAGAAGAGTTGCGGTAAAATAATGAATAAAAAGGCTGTGGTCAAGTAAATAAATAAATTTAAAAAGTGTGACTGCTGAGAGCAAAAGATTCTGGAGCTACGGACACCGGCCCTCGCGGCCAAAAAACGGACCGGCCCACCGGGAATTCTCCCGGTCCTCCCGATTAGCCAATCCGGGCCTGGAGACGCTTCACTCTTGTCACATTTTTTAATGTTACAGCCTTATTCCAAAATGGATTCAATTTTTTTACTTCCTTCAAATTCTACACACAATACCCCATAATGACAATGTGTAAGTAAACGATGTTTGGAACCTCCAAGACTCTTTCTAGAGCTGGCCGGCCATCTAAGCTGAGTGATTGGGGGAAAAGGGCCTTAATCAAGGAGGTAAACCTAATAGTCACTCTGTCTGAGCTCCAGCATTCTTCTGTGGAGAGAGGAGAACCTTACACGCCCCATTCACACGGGGCTTCAGCGTCAATGCTTGACTGAAGGCGTGTCTGAAGTTGGGGCTGAAGCGATCGTCATAAAAGCGTCAGCCAATGAAATTCAGTCGGCAATAGGCCACTGTCTGAGCTGGTGTATTTGCATATAGCGATCTGATTGGCTGACGCTTCCGTCGGCGCTTGAAAAGTTGAGCTAGTCCCAACTTCTGCAGCAAGGAACGCTTCTGAAGTGGCGCCGACGGATCCACAATGCAGTTCGGCAACACCTGAGGTCACCCATTCAAAGTGAATGGGAAGCGTTGACGCTGATGCTCCGTGTGAATAGGGCGACAGAAGGACAACCATCTGTGCAGCAATCCACCAATCAGGCCTGTATGGTAGAGTTGCCAGACAGAAGCCACTCCCTGCCTGGAATTAACCAAAAGGCATCTGAAGAACTCTCAGACCATAAGAAACTAAATTCTCTGGTCTGATGAGACTAAAATTTAACTCTTTGGAGTGAATGCCAGGCATTACATTCTGAGAAAACCATGCACCGCTCATTACCAGGCTAATACCATCCTTACGGTGAAGCATGGTGGTGGCAGCATCATGCTGTGGGGATTTTTTTCAGCAGCAGGAACTAGAAGACTAGACAGGATAAAGGGAAAGATGAATGTAGCAATGCACAGAGACATCCTGAATGAAAACCTGCTTCAGAGTGCTCTTGCCAGACAGACAGATAGATATATAGATAGATAGCCTGGGGGGCTCTTTTTTCAAAACAGTGCCGAACTGAATTGAGAACAATAGAAACGTGGCACTGCTGAATCATTTGTGTCAGGATACACTATGATCATCAGAAGGATTTCCTGAAACCTCAAGTGAGTCACATTTCTCAGATACTATAGTATTCAACACTTCTCTGAATCACTGAAGCGGGAGCGAGAGTCTGACTAAAACACCTTTCTTTCACATACGCCTTTACACTCGCATCAAAGAGAAGATCAACAGTCACTGATTTCTGTCTTCAATCTTTCTCCTGAGAGCACATGGTTAAGTTCAACTCCCCTATTTCTTCTAAAAGAGACTCTGGTAATCTCACATTGGGCCTCATTTAGCAAACAAACGTATGACAGAAAAGTGGACCTATGGTGATTTGAATGCAAAATTTGAGATTCGTCAATAAGAAAGTGAATGGCATCAAATCAAGGCTGGTCTCAACTGGTGTACACAATACCTGTCAACACTTGAGTTTTTCTCAGGATTCTCCCGTATTTTACAGTTCTATCCTGCTATCATCCCCTAAAGGTGTTTTCCTGTAATTCTCCCGCTTTTTTAGTCTTTCTATGAAGGATGGCAATAAACATTAAAGAGCCGATCCTCCCGATTTGCAACCCATACTGCCGAACCACCATGGGACGCCCCTT
Organism: Danio rerio; assembly: GCF_052040795.2. Lineage (NCBI taxonomy): Eukaryota > Metazoa > Chordata > Actinopteri > Cypriniformes > Danionidae > Danio > Danio rerio. Next base: position 62,307,983 of record NC_141023.1, read on the forward strand.
GCTCTTAAACGTGAGTCTGTTCTGTGCTTTCGTTTTATTTAGACATGAAAACACTGAAATAAATATAAAAATGGCGGGATTCCCTTCCTTTTCATTACAGGTGCCGTCGCCCCTCCTATGTAACCCTCAAAACAGTCATATAGCAGTGCGTGACTGTCAGCTGACACACTCCATAGTGATAAATAGACGCTGTTTCCCAAACGGATTCTATACACGCGATTTGAAGCGGAGATAAAGTCTGGGTTTTGGGTGCGTGTTTGAACAGACATATACACATAATTAATAATAATAAAATCTAAATATGTCGATCTTGGTGTCAAACACAACAAATTGTGTCCTAAATGAGCAGAAACAGTTAGGAAAGCAATCGAATGCATTCATTATAATGTTAGATGTCTGCATTTTTAAAATGACACCTCTGTTATTTAATGTAATCAATCAAAAAACCCAAATAAATGACATTCATTCGCTCCTTTTTTACAGAGTGTGCAAGTATTAATGAGTTTGTTAATGAGTCTGTTCTGTGCTTTCATTTCATTTAGACATGAAAACACTGAAATAAATATAAAAATGGCGGGATTCCCTTCCTTTTCATTACAGGTGCCGTCGCCCCTCCTATGTAACACTCGAAACAGTCCTATAGCAGTGCGTGACTGTCAGCTGACACACTCCATAGTGATAAATAGACGCTGTTTCCCAAACGGATTCTATACACGCGATTTGAAGCGGAGATAAAGTCTGGGTTTTGGGTGCGTGTTTGAACAGACATATACACATAATTAATAATAATAAAATCTAAATATGTCGATCTTGGTGTCAAACACAACAAATTGTGTCCTAAATGAGCAGAAACAGTTAGGAAAGCAATCGAATGCATTCATTATAATGTTAGATGTCTGCATTTTTAAAATGACACCTCTGTTATTTAATGTAATCAATCAAAAAACCCAAATAAATGACATTCATTCGCTCCTTTTTTACAGAGTGTGCAAGTATTAATGAGTTTGTTAATGAGTCTGTTCTGTGCTTTCATTTCATTTAGACATGAAAACACTGAAATAAATATAAAAATGGCGGGAATCCCCATTCTTTTCATTACAGGTGCCGTCGCCCCTCCTATGTAACACTCGAAACAGTCCTATAGCAGTGCGTGACTGTCAGCTGACACACTCCACAGTGATAAATAGACGCTGTTTCCCAAACGGATTCTATACACGCGATTTGAAGCGGAGATAAAGTCTGGGTTTTGGGTGCGTGTTTGAACAGACATATACACATAATTAATAATAATAAAATCTAAATATGTCGATCTTGGTGTCAAACACAACAAATTGTGTCCTAAATGAGCAGAAACAGTTGGGAAAGCAATCAAATGCATTCATTATAATGTTAGATGTCTGCATTTTTAAAGTGACACCTCTGTTATTTAATGTAATCAATCAAAAAACCCAAATAAATGACATTCATTCGCTCCTTTTTTACAGAGTGTGCAAGTATTAATGAGTTTGTTAATGAGTCTGTTCTGTGCTTTCGTTTCATTTAGACATGAAAACACTGAAATAAATATAAAAATGGCGGGATTCCCTTCCTTTTCATTACAGGTGCCGTCACCCCTCCTATGTAACCCACAAAACAGTCATATAGCAGTGCGTGACTGTCAGCTGACACACTCCATAGTGATAAATAGACGCTGTTTCCCAAACGGATTCTATACACACGATTTGTACCGGAGCAAAAGTCTGCATTTTGGGTGCGTGATTGAACAGACATATTCACATAATTAATAATAATAAAATCTAAATATGTCGATCTTGGTGTCAAACACAACAAATTGTGTCCTAAATGAGCAGAAACTATTAGGAAAGCAATCGAATGCATTCATTATAATGTTAGATGTCTGCATTTTTAAAATGACACCTCTGTTATTTAATGTAATCAATCGAAAAACCCAAATAAATGACATTCATTCGCTGCATTTTTAACAGAGTGTGTAAGTATTAATGAGATTTGTTAACTTGATACTGTTTCTTTATTATAGCTATTAATTCTAATAAGCTGAACAGTTTGCTAATTTATTTGCTGCTTTTGTATACTATTTCTTATTTTATAAATAATAATAACAAAACGTATCATCAACCGTTTAACTGTTTATTTACAATGAAACAGCTCCAGAAAAACACATTTATTAAGTTGGGGATTTTTTTAAGGGGGTGTGTTGGGGTGGGGGGGGGGGGGGGGGGGTGCACATGTCCCTTATTTTCACATCCCTATGTTGACAGGATTGGTGTACGTATGTGTTTCAGTTTTTTGGATGACTTACTACTTCCGGCGAGATTCTGGAGTGCGCATCCCATGCACGCTGTGCTATCCCATGATGCCCCGCGAGCGAATTCATGAATGGGAGTAAATCGACGCAACTGACGCAGGTAGATCACGTGACCATGACAAAATGGCGGATGTAGTACATACGAATTCCATTCATACTTTTCATGTTCATACTGTAAAGTACGCACTTTTGTAATGGCCAAGTAGTACTTTTAAATTCAAATGCAGTACCTGAGTTGTAGGCGGTTTCGGACGCAGCCTCTCTTTCTGTGCTATTGAGGGAGAGATTGTCCTTAATGGGCTTAATGGGCACCATAACACCCCCACCACCCACCCCCATCCCCCCTTACTACTTGCGCATCCCATGCATGCTGTGCTATCCCATGATGCCCCGCGAGCAAATTCATGAATGGGAGTAAATCGACGCAACTGACGCAGGTAGATCACGTGACCATGACAAAATGGCGGATGTAGTACATACGAATTCCATTCATACTTTTCACGTTTATACTGTAAAGAACGCACTTTTGTAACGGCCGAGTAGTACGTTTAAATTCAAATGCAGTACCTGAGTAGTAGGCGGTTTCGGACGCAGCCTCTCTTTCTGTGCTATTGAGGGAGAGATTGTCCCTGATGGGCTTAATGGGCATCATAACCCCTTCCACCCCCCACCCCCCTTACTTTTTGCACATCCCATGCACGCTGTGCTATCCCATGATGCCCCGCGAGCGAATTCATGAATGGGAGTAAATCGATGCAACTGACGCAGGTAGGTCACGTGACCATGACAAAATGGCGGATGTAGTACATCCGAATTCCATTCATACTTTTCCTGTTCATACTGTAAAGAACGCACTTTTGTAACGGCCGAGTAGTACGTTTAAATTCAAATGCAGTACCTGAGTAGTAGGCGGTTTCGGACGCAGCCTCTCTTTCTGTGCTATTGAGGGAGAGATTGTCCTTGATGGGCTTAATGGGCACCATAACCTCCCCCCCCACCCACCACCATGACATATATAAAGGGAAAATATCAATCAAAGTATTCCTGCAGAATGTTTTTATAAAGTGTGATAATAAAAAATTTAATTTATACATTTTACCATTATTAAGCTGGTTATATTCACAGACTGTCATCACACAACAGTGTTGAAGGTGATTTTTTGCATAATAGGACCTCTTTAAGTAAACATTAACTGCTTAATTTAATCTTTAACAGGTTAAAGCAGTTTAACACTGCAGTACACCATTCAGATTTAAATAAATAAAAATAAATAAACAACCCAGATCTCCATAAGCACGATGTCTCCTAAGGAAAGCCCAGAGTCTGAGTAATAGTTTTCCTCTGGGTGTCTTTTTGAGCACAGCATTATGACTTTCTTCTTCTGAGAAATTCACTTAGCGTCTTTGCCCTCACATGCCCTCCTAAGAGCCTGAGGCTGGTTAAAAATATCCCATATCGCGGATCCTCAGCCTGCAGAGTCTTTGTGTTCATCTGACAGACAAACACGATGTAGTTCTCCTGCGCTGAACTCGTTAACCGCACAAATGTGTGAACAACACCTGCCGCACGGCTTGACTCTGATTCCTGGAAAACCGAAAGGACGTTACAGTCGACGATCTCTCACAATGCATTGAAGATCTGCAGCAGTGGAAAAAAAGCTCTGTAACCCAAACACACGTACACACAATGGCAGCGAGTGGAAAGAAGCGTGACCGCAGTATCCACTATGTGATGAAGACTGAAAGTGTGTGCGGTCTGTAGTACAGTGCGCTTGGAGGGTCTTTTTTTTAACTTCTTTCTCAGACTGAGTCAAAGAGATTATGAAACTGCGAAAGAGGGGCTGGTGAGACCACCCAAGAGATCAGGGTTTCCACGAGAGGAAATCTGAATGTTTGGTTACTGTAAAGCGCTGGCAAACATGAGAAGCACAAGAAGATTTTACTCAGACAAATGCCTGTTTATGACTGCGTGATCGACTGATGTGTTTTACCATAAAGCAAGTAATAATGGAAAAAACATTTCGTGCTAAAGTAGATGACAGCTCATCTAAATTTGCACTGATCGCGCTTCCGGGGTATTTTAGTATAAAGATTGTTGTATTAAATAGACTGAGGAGTAGGAAATAGTCCTCATATTTTCCATCGGGTTTTCCAAAACAACAGAAGTACTGTAATTAAGGTTGTTTTCTGAGAAATATTATCTAAGTAAAGTGTTTTAAATATCAGTGGAGTACGAAAATATTTCTGCTTTACCTTATGATTACATTTATTCAGAAGTAGGACAATTATTCATAGCCCTGACAAATTCTGACTAAAATTTGCTTTTATTCAACTGGAAGTTTCTTTTTTTAATTAATAGTTTTTTAATTTGTTTATTAAACTTTTACAATCAATTTAAACAAATATTGTTCCCACCCCTACCCTCTAATCAAGTTGAAATTACATTTATTTAACAGAGAAAAGAAGAAAAGAAAATAATAATACTAATCATAATAAAAAATATAATAAAATAAATAAATAAAAATAAATTAAAAATAAAACATCTGCAAGCAAGGCAGTGGCGCAGTAGGTAGTGCTGTCGCCTCACAGCAAGAAGGTCGCTGGGTCGCTGGTTCGAGCCTTGGCTCAGTTGGCGTTTCTGTGTGGAGTTTGCATGTTCTCCCTGCATTCGGGTGGTGCTCCGGTTTCCCCCAAAGACATGCGGTACAGGTGAATTGGGTAGGCTGAAATGTTTTAACACATTTTAATCTCATTTTAATCATTTTTAATATGTTTTTATTTTCTTATACTTGTCTCTTTTATTCCTGTACTTTGCACTTTGAATGACCATTGTTTATGAAATGTGCTATATAAATAAACTTGCCTTGCCTTGATTGTGAGATGCACTTTTGTCAAACCAATGCATGTTTAGATTTAGGTTGTTTGAGGACAGATATGAAAAAGCAACAATGTGATCTTCAAAATTGAGAGACGTTATGGTTAAAATTAAAACTTTTTTCCTTCATTGATTATGGTCTGTTCCATGAAAACACCGCACAAAGCAGAAACTGTTATTCAGTAACGGTTTAGCAGTTGTATGCAAAGTAGCCATGTGCACTGCAAACGTGGTGTAGTCTTGCTGTAACATCTATTTCTACCTTGTGAACTGTAGCCTGGTGTTAAATAAGCTACCACAATATCAAGTTTTTCCACATTTTACTCCAATTATGCTGTATATCAAATCTATCAAGACCAGGGTTGCTAGGTTATGCAGCAAAACCACCTTAATAATAATCAAAACTCAAAATATGCCACCACTCCATTTATAAAGCACATATTCTTTCTATCACTATATGCATTGTAAAGTGCATGTGGAAAGTATTCATAGCACTTCACTTTTTCTTTTATGTTACAGCTTTAGTCCAAAATGTATTAAACGTATTTATTTCCTCAAAATTCTACACACAATACCCCATAATGACAATGTGAAAAAAAAGAGTTTTTGAAATTATTACAAATTTATTAAAAATAAAAAAGCTGAAAAATCACATGTACATCGGTATTCACAGCCTTTGCTCAATACTTTGTTGATGCACCTTTGGCAGCAATTACATCCTCAAGTCTTTTTGAATATGATGCCACAAGCTTGGCACACCTGTCTTTGGGAATTTTTGCCCATTCATCAGGTTGGATGGGGCGCCATGGTGTACAGCCGTTTTCAGATCTCTCCAGAGATGTTCAATAGGATTTAGGTCTGGGCTCTGGCTGGGCCACTTAAGGACATTCACTGAGTTGTTGTGAAGCCACTCCATTGATATATTGGTGGTGTGCTTTGGGTCATTGTCCTGCTGGAAGATGAACCGTCGCCTCAGTCTGAGGTCAAGAGCACTCTAAAGCAGGTTTTTATTTAGGATTTTTATTTAGGATGTCTCAGTACATTGCTGCATTCATCTTTCCCTCTATCCTGACTAGTCTTCCAGTTCCTGCTGCTGAAAAACATCCCCACAGCATGATGCTGCCGCCACCATGGTTCACTGTAGGGATGGTATTAGCCTGGTGATGAGCGGTGCCTGGTTTCTCCAAACGTAACCCCTGGCATTCACTTCAAAAGAGTTCAATTTTAGTCTCATCAGAGGGGAGAATTTTGTTTCTTATGGTCTGAGAGTTCTTTAGATGATTTTGGCAAATTCCAGCCGGGGAGTGGCTTCCGTCTGGCCACTCGACCCTACAGGCCTGATTGGTGGATTGCTGCACAGGTGGTTGTCCTTCTGTAAGATTCTTCTCTGTCCACAGAAGAACGCTGGAGCTCAGACAGAGTAACCATCGGGCTTTTGATCACCTTCCTGACTAAGGCCCTTCTCCCCAGATCACTCAGCTCAGATGGCTGGCCAGCTCTAGGAAGACTCCTGGAGGTTCCAAACATCTTCCACTTACAGATGATGGAGGCCACTGTGCTCATTGGAACTTTCAGTGCAGCAGAAATTTTTCTGTAACCTTCCCCAGCCTTGTGCCTTGAGACAATCCTGTCTTGGAGGTCTACAGACAATTCCTTTGACTTCATGCTTGGTTTGTGCTTTGACATGTACTGTCAACCCTGGGAGCTTATATAGACAGGTGTATGCCTTTTCCAATCATGTTCAATCAACTGAATTTACTACTGGTGAAGTCCAATTAAGCTGCTGAAAGATCTCAAGAATGATCAGTGGAAACAGAATGTACCTGAGCTCAATATAGAGCTTCACGGCAAAGACTGTGAATACTGATGTACATGAGATTTTACAGGTTCTTTACTATGTATGAATTTGCAACAATTTCAAAAACTCTTTTTTTCACATTGTCATTGTGGGGTTTTGTTTTTAGAATTTTGAGGAAATAAATAAATTTAATCCATTTTGAAATAAGGCTGTAACATAAAAAAATGTGGAAAAAGAAAAGAGCTACGAACACTTCCCTGATGCACTGTAAATAAATTTAAAAAATGTTAAAAGTTTAAAGTGGCTAATTCATACGAGTTTGGTCAAACAAATATGTACGATTTTAAAAAGGAGGCATGGTACCCAACCCCACCCATATACCCAACTGTCATTAGGGGAAAAGTAATTTGTACAAATGAGATTTAAACACATTTTAAAAAAATAAAAAACAAATTCAAACAAATTTGCCACTAAATTAAGAAGTTACGAATTGCCATAAGATCGTGTTGATATATATACAGGGTTTAATGCTAAGGATTTTTTCAACTGGCCCGATTAGACCAGTAGTTCAGATTTTTACTTGCCCTGCCAAAATTTTCACTGGCGTCGCTAAAAAAAAAAAAAAAAAAAATTTAGTATTTATTTTATTTATATTTATATTTATTTTATTTATATTTATATTAATATTTTTATTAATTATTAGCCACATATATTACATAATGTGTCACGAAATAATGTTTTTGAATGTAGAATTTAAATGTTTGAAAAATATTAAAATATTTAGCAGTATGGAAAATGTGCAGGTATTTTATTGCAAAACAAAAGGTGGCTGACTTCAAAGTGACAGCAAACTTTGCAAAACATCACTTCATTTTTTTTTTCATGCTGTACCCATTTAAATGTTTCCACAACGTTAGAAACAGACGTTTTCTTTTAGCCTCATAATTTAATGTTGCGGTCATGTTGCCGTCTATTAAAATTTAATGACAAGGCAGCACTGCCCCGATCGGGCCAGTAACGATTCTGTCTACTGTTCCGAGCATCTCTCACGCTGGCCCCAGGCCATCGGGCAGTCCCTATTGATGAGCCCTGATGATATATATATATATATATATATATATATATATATATATATATATATATATATATATATATATATATATGAGAATTTAAAACTGCTATGTGATGTACACTCCTTTTTCAAGGGGCTGAAAGAAAACGTTTTTTGTACTTTTAATTAAATGACATCTACACTTTAGGCACTAATATACTCTTAAAATACTAATACGGACCTTTTAGATACACATCCCCGAGCTTTAGTATAGTTTTTGAGAGTGTATGATAATAAACATGATAATAAAGATATTCTCATTTATTTTTTTTTATTATAAGGAATAATTAAATAAATAAATAAAGATTTCTTATATCGTAAACAAAAGCATTTCTCATTTTTGTAAGTGAGCATCTTGAAGGGACAGTTCCCCCCAAAAATTTATTCTGTAATCATTTGTTCATCCTCCACTTATTTTAAACCAAAGTTTCCTCTGTTGAACACACAAAAATTCTGAGGAATATCGAAAAATCAGCCATTGACTTCAATAGTATTGGTTGTGCCTATATAGATGTCAATGTCTGCTTTTTCCAACATTCTTCAGAATAGCTGTTGTTGTTTTTTTATAACAGAAGAACAAAATTCATAAAAGTTCACAAGCACTTGAGTGTGAGCAAATAAATTGTGAGAAAATTGTTATTTCTGGTGTGAACTTTCCCTTTAAATAAAAGGCTAGTTTGATGATGACTGTATTGGCCAGATGAGCAGTCATAAGGAATTCATTTGAAAGTTTTAACACGCCGTCTCATACGCCGGGCTCCAGACGAGTGTGATTGTTGTGTAGGGGTCGGAAATGCTGTGTAAGTGCCCACCTCTGTGGCGTAAAGGCCGGTTTGCACGAATACATGGTGTACATAGTTTTCTGAGAAAGAGGAAGCGCTGGGCTGTTGACACAGCAGCTGATGTGTGAGAACACTGGGCTGTTCTTGTAACTGCAGCACTGAGTTAAACATGAGGGCATGGCTTCCTGTGTCCTTTTTAATAAGAGGCAAATGCTCACTATCTGATTATTATTCATTTAAAAAGAAGAAAGCGTGAGATAAATGAGTTGGGTGTTGTAAAACGCTAAGAGTACACATTTTTGAAACGGTTGTACCTGGAACTTGCATTTCACCATCAGTCTTGTTTCTTAATTCTCTATATTTTTATGTCGTGAGAAATGGAAAAAATATGACACCAAACTGCTGTTTGGCTGATTAGGAAAGATTGTGATACCCGATATCTGATTTACTGGCAATCTACATACAATCATTTCCTCAAAAAATATGTGTGTATGTGTGTGTATATATATATATATATATATATATATATATATATATATATATATATATATATATATATATATATATATATATATAATTTTATATATTTATTTTTATTCTTTTTTTATTTTATTTTATTTATTATTTATTTGTACATATTTTTATTTATTTAAAATTAATATTTATTAGTTATTTATTTTTACATATTTTATTTATTTAGATTTAGAGATATTTTATTTAATTATTTATTTTTAGTGCTTTGAGTTTGAGAAAAGTGCATGACAAATAAAATAATAATTTTTAGTATTATTTATATAAAATATTTTATTTATTTTATTGTTATTTTTTGTTTGTTTTTATTTTATGTATTTTATTTTTATTCAGTTTTATTTCTTTTCATTTACTATTTCTTTTTACATATTTTTATTTATTTAGAATGAGTTTTTAATATTTTTATTTATATTTTTTATTATTTATTTATAATTGTTTATAATATATTGTTTATCTATTGTTATGTTTATTTTAGTTTTTATCTTATGTATTTTATTTTTATTAATTTGTTTATTTTTTAGAACATTGAGTTTGAGAAAAGCTCATTACAAATAAAATGTATTATTATTAATAATTAATTAATTAATATTTATTTGCAATAAAATGTTGTCTATTTTTATTTGTCGTTTTTTGTTTATTTTTGTTTTTATTGTATGTATTTTATTTTTATGATTTTTTTATTATACCCATTTATTTTCATTTATTATTGTTTATATAATTTATTTTTTTTATTTTTTTTCATTTTTAAATAATTTGATTTCACTTTAAAATGATGGTCCGTTTGTTATTGTATTTACCATCATGAATAAACAACACACAATACACTTTTACAGTAATATTCCTCTTTGACAGTAATAATTAATGAAAATGAAGTCATTCATTGTTAGTTCTTATTTACTCACATTAGATTAACTAATGTGAAGCACTTTTAATTTGAATAATACAAATGGTGATCTTTGATTAATAAATGCTGCACAACATTATTTATACATAAATACATAAACTAATTATACTAAACTAATATAATTATAAGATATTTCATAATATCTTTTAACAGCTCAAATGGAATAATCTTAATGCTTTCTGGCAAGAAAATGTGAAGTAATAGTCATTTTACAGCAATGTTAGTTGAACGTTTGCTTTATGTTGTCCTGTCTTTGTTATGGCACAAAACACAATGTATGCATCACACATGAAAAGTTGTATTTCTGAGCTGGATGTTTTGTGTAAGTGTCTGTAAGTGTTACAAGTTGTGTACAAAAGTAGCAAAGTTAAAATGTAATGATGCCCTTATGTTCGCATAACCAAAATAATAATGATAATAATAATTTCTAAAACATTCTTATGGAAGTCATTTTGTTTTTATTACTATATATATATATATATATATATATATATATATATATATATATATAGATAGATAGATAGATAGATAGATAGATAGATAGATAGATAGATAGATAGATAGATAGATAGATAGATAGATAGATAGATAGACATATATAGATGTCATCCTTAGAAAATTTGATTTGCTCATGATATGCTTTTGTAACGACATTTGTGGTTGTTTAATAGTACAGCTAAGTGTCCTTATAGTAAGTCTCTTGACCCTCATTCACTTCTTGCTGTTGATTGTTCAATGATTTTCTGCTGTGACACAATCTCTTCACATTCTTCGCAAGCTGATCTCTTTCGCACTTTTGTAATATTGGCCAACTATGAGAAACTTCCACTGTTACAAGAGCACATCTGGGCTGAGCGCTTTCACTGAGAGTTCTAAGCAAACCAAAAGATCCTGATATATACATCAAGTGAAATCAGGAAATAAACTGCTGTGACGTCATTTCGAATAAAATAAGGCAACGTTTGTTTGAGAAAATCTAAATGATCACCAACTCTTCTGGCATATGTTTTACACAGTGGATGCCCTTCCATCTGCAACCCAGTACTAGGAAACACCCATACCCTCTCACATTCACACACACTCATTCATATGGGCAATTTAGTTCATCCAATTCACCTACAGCACATGGGAAACTCCACACTGAAATGCCAACGGACCCAGCCAGGACTGGGACCAGTGAACTTCTTGCTGTGAGGCAACAGTGCTTACCACTCAGCCACCGTGCCGCCCGTTAGCTATTCGTTATTATGATAAAAATAGTTGAAACAAAATTGGGCTTCTGCAGTATTTGTTCATATATATATATATATATATATATATATATATATATATATATATATATATATATATATATATATATATATATATATATATATATATATATATATATATATAGAGTTTAGGTCAGAAATATTTATTTTTTAATTGTTTATTTTTCGCTCAATTTCGATTTCGAACAAAGAGATGTTTACAAGACATTTCTAAACATAATAGTTTTAATAAATCGTTTCTAATAACTGATTTATTTGATTTTTGCCATGATGACAGTAAATAATATTTTACTAGATGTTTTTAAGACACTTCTATACAGCTTAAAGTGACATTTAAAGGCTTAACTAGATTAGTTAGGTTAACTAGGCAGGTCAGGGTAATTAGGCAAGTTATTGTATAATGATAGTTTGTTCTGTAGACAATTGGAAAAATATATAGCACAAAGGGGCTAATAAGTTTGACCTTAAAATGGTGTTTAAAAATTTAAAACTGCTTTTATTCTAGCTGAAACAAAACAAATAAGACTTTCTCCAGAAGAAAAAATATTATCAGACATACTGTGAAATTTCCTTGCTCTGTTAAATATAAATTAGAAAATATTTAAGGGGGGGTTAGGACTGGGCGATGAATTAAAAGAAAGGAAAATCAAAATTTAGCAAAAGCTGCGATTTGTCATGCGCATCTTGTCAGGGAAGCACTGCTCTGTGATCAATAGTGAATCTCCTCCAGAGGCCAGAGGGAAACCCAGGAAATCCTTATCTGCTGGTTAAGTCATGACGTATCCAGTGGCGTAGTGGACGGGCCCGCGAGATTAGGGAGCCCCGCGTCATCAAGATTTTCAATTATTGTAAATCCGGCAACCGCAATAATCAAACTCTTGGGAACAACTGTGGTTGGAACCAAAGTTCACAGGTCACCACTCAAGCGGTGGACTACTTCATTCTGATTGCTTGCCACCGAACCACGTCATAGCTCATACCATAAAGTTAACTTGATTTCAACTATCCTCGACGCTGACATCGGAGAAGACGCGCCGTGCTGTTTCTCGTCGCCGGTTCTCATTGAAAATGAATGACTTCTGGCTACTTTGACACTCTCGCCGCTTTCGGCTTGTGATCGATCCTCAGTTTGTGAAGGCTTCCCCACGTTGTCGCTCTGCCCCGCTTCCTTTCCCCGCTCCTCAATTTGTGATCGCTTCCCCGTGTTGTCTACCCCCCCCCCCCCCCCCTCAGGGGGCCCCGTTAGTGATCCCTGCAGGGGGGCCTCCGCATTTTGTGCTACGCCATTGGACGAAACGGTGATGTATGGAATACTGCTTCCGGGTCCAAGCCGCTACTCATTTGAATAGAGAAAATATTAGTTCATGGCCACTTTTTGGTACTATCACACATTAAAGTGAATTTTATACAAAACCATAGTGTACACATCAGTCTCTGGATTTATATGCAGGTAAAGTCAGAATTATTAGTCCCCCTTAGAAATTATATATTTTTAATTTTATATATTTTAATTTATATTTCCCTAATGATGTTTAACAAAGCAAGGAATTTTTCACAGTACGTCTGATAATATTTTTTTCTTCTGGAGAAAGTCTTACTTGTTTTATTTCAGCTGGAATAAAAGCATTTTTTAAATTTTTAAACACAATTTTAAAGTCAAAATTATTAGCCCCTTTAAGCTAAATCTTTTTTTAATTGTCTGCAAAATAAACCGTCTTTATACAATGACTTGTCTAATTACCCTAACCTGCCTAGTTACTTAATTAACCTAGTTAAGCCTTTAAATGTCACTTTAAGCTTTATAGAAGTGACTTGAAAAATATTATTTACTATCATCATGGCAAAGATAAAATAAATCAGTTATTAGAAATGAGTTATTAAAACTATTATGTTTAGAAATGTGTTGAAAAAATCTGCTCTCCGTTAAACAGAAATTTGGGAGAAAAATAAACAGGAGGCTAATAATTCTGACTACAACTGTACATATATATATATATATATATATATATATATATATATATATATATATATATATATATATATATATATATATATCAATTGTAATTTTTAAAAGTTTTACAGCACTTGGTAAATGTTTATAATTACCATTTGATGTGTCTCCCCACATAGTTTAAGGAAAGCGCTTGGACCTGAAAGCCGCAGGATCTCACACTTAACAAAAGAATAGCTTTGCATATAAACAATCTTATTATGCCCCTTTTTAGAAGATGTGAAACAAGTCTCTGGTGTCTCTAGAGTGTGTATGTGAAGTTTAAACACAAAATACCACACAGATAATGTTTTATAACTCATTAAATATGCGCCTTTTAGGCTTTGATCTTAATTCAAATTTAAATTCAAATGAAACAGTGCTGTCTTTAAAAGAGGGCGGAGCTAAAAATGCCTGTGTGTCATCATTGTGGCAGATACAAAAACAAGACACTTTCTATGCTAATGAGGTAGAGATGGTCACTAATGGGCGGGGCTTCCCCGTCTGATGACACGTACAAATGGACAATGTCAATTAAAGTGTTTCTGCGTACTGCTTTTATCAAGTGTGATTACAAAAAATTCAGTTAATCATTTTTTTCCCCATCAGAAGCTGGTTACATTCACAGACTATCACCACACAACTGTGTTTTAAGAACTTATGAATGTGACTTTTTCATAATAGGTCCCCTTTATATTGTAAGTCCACTATTATAAGAGTAAATTAATTGTATAAAGTGATAATAATGAATGTGATGTGACTTCATTTAGCTATTGTACGAACTGCAAACATCACTTTGAACCATTCTCCCACTGCAGCCCTTTTCTTCGTAGCTACTGTTTACTTTGTAATTGAGTGCAAAGCAAATATTTGCCTATTCGTTTAATATACATAGTAATTTACGTGTACAAATTCATTAACCAATGCTGATATTATCTTTTTAAATTAATGTTAATTGTATTTATAGTCATAAACACTTGTTTGAAAAGTACTTTGAATGTTTACTGGTGTTTACTCAAAGGCAAATGAGTAAATTGTGGCTGTACTGAGCACACATTTTTGGATTATAAGTTTGCCTAACACCAAGAAAGTTGCTGGTTCAAGTCCTGGTTGGGCTAGTTGGCATTTCTGTGTGGAGTTTGCATGTTCTCCTCGTGTTGCCGTAGGTTTAGTGGCGGAGCTAGAATTTTTTTTTCATGGGGTGGCCACTGCTATTTCACGGGGTACACACACACAGACACACACACACACACACACACGTACATACACACACGTACATACACACACAAACACACACAAACACACACATACTTGTTTTTGTGCATTGTGGGGGTCACCTGTCACGGTGGTTACGTAATGGGGACCACCCTTTCTGATGATGTTAGAGACATAAAAAAAATAGTTTGCCACACAAAAACACAAACTATTTCATAAAATCACTTCAGATTTTGCATATTCCGCAAATTTTTTTTTAGACCTGACACAGTGGTCACTTGTGGGGACATTTCAGGTTTTGTGTAGAAGTGGGGTCCGCCACATACACAACCGATTTTTAGACAAAGTGGGGACCAATTCTACACACACTTTACTGGTTTTGAGACAAAGTAAGGACCAGTTCCAGATACACATTACCGGTATTGAGTCAAAGTAGGGACCAGGTCTACACACACATTACTGGTATTGAGTCAAAGTAGGGACCGGATCTACACACACATTACTGGTATTGAGTCAAAGTAGGGACCAGATCTACACACACATTACCGGTATTGAGTCAAAGTAAGGACCGGATCTACACACACATTACTGGTATTGAGTCAAAGTAAGGACCAGATCTACACACACATTACCGGTATTGAGTCAAAGTAAGGACCAGATCTACACACACATTACCGGTATTGAGTCAAAGTAAGGACCAGGTCTACACACACATTACCGGTATTGAGTCAAAGTAAGGACCAGGTCTACACACACATTACCGGTATTGAGTCAAAGTAAGGACCAGGTCTACACACACATTACTGGTTTTGAGTCAAAGTAAGGACCAGATCTACACACACATTACCGGTTTTTAGGCAACATGGGGATCAGATCAGCACCCTTACTAATATTAAATTTTAAACCTCAATCAAGTAATTTGACAGTAAACTGCTTTAGAATTTTCATTTGAAGAGCAGGTCAGTTTATAAAATATGTAATTTGAATACAGAAGGAACCTCAAGATCCAAACAGGAAATGGTCCAGAATAAATTTAATAAATGTTATATTTATTATAAATAATTTCCACAAAACCTTTAAACACAAAAAACAGTAAACACAAAATCCATGAAACTCTCTTGCATGTCTAAAAGCAGTTCTCATTGGGTATAACAAGCTTCCACATAACTCTTCCATGTCTGCATACACATTTAGTTAAGTGCAATAGCAAACAATATTAAAGGGTTAGTTCACCCCAAAATGAAGATTCTGTTATTAATTCTTCTCCTTCATATTGTTTCAATCCCTTGCTGTCTATGGAGGATGAGGAGTTCTTGCACTTCATCTAAGTTATCTTCCTTTGAGTCTGAAGATGAATGAAGGTCTCAGGGGGTTAGAGTGAGATGAGGGCAAGTAATTAATAATATAATGTACATTTTTGGGTAAACTCTTAAAACCCACCAGTATGTTCTATTTCTGTTTCTGTCGTATTTTAGCTATTTGAAAAAAAAAACATTAAAAATATTTAAAAATATATTTATAAAGAACTGAACCCCACAAATGCAAAGAGACCTTCATCATATAACCAAGCAACCAAAACTCCAAATAGACATCATTTGTTAAGCATTAACTCTACATTAATAGTAAGCAGTTTATAAACACAGCTAGCTTCATTTTTCATTACTAAATAAAGTATTGCATTATTTACAAACTGTCTAAGAATAATTGGTGTTTTTTAGGATCATTAAGAATGAGTAAATTTATACATTTACTATTCAGGCATATAATCAGGGCTAAAAATAAAAAATAAAAAAAATAAAATCCAATCGGTTCACTCTAAGCAGAATTTATATTTTTTCGGTTCTGTTCTTGCGTTGCTTAATAGACAAAATATTCCGAAAACAGTTTTTTAGAAAAAAACAAAAAAAAACTTTATTTAATTACAAAGTATTGCAGGACTCTAGAGTGCTCTGTTTTTTTAATGGTGCAACTAAAAAATCTATACGAGGGGTAAGATTAAATGAATTTTCAATAAGTATCATTATTATAAGACATATTTATAATATGAACTTGCTTTTGGTTATTGATTGACACGCTGTTTAAAGGCGCTACACACAGCCCCACTCCTTGGTATCGAGCGCAGGCCCGGCGCTACATTTAGATGTTGTATAATATGAAATAGCAATAAAAATTATGAAAATTGTTATGAAATAGTTTTTCAGTTATGTAGCCTAATAAAAATATTTAGTACACTGCACAGTGCAATTATTATTTAAATTTATTATATCCATTATTATTAATATTAGTAAAATTGACAAAACACAGAACTCTTTTGAACGTTTGCTTTCATTTTGACATGCTAAAGCGCACTTTTACAGTTTTGTAAAGAAACATCCCATTATGCAGCAGCAGTCAAGTTAGGACACTTAAAAATGCCTTTTGTGTTCAAAGATGAACGGCCTGCGAAGTCAAGTTTACATGGTTATAAATTAAATAGATATAGCCTAGTGTGTAAGTGAATTTGCTGCAGATCCACCTCTCACATGTGCTGCAGGTAGGGTAAATGATAATCTTTTAAAAAAATTTACTTTAGGCTATACTGCTATTTGCTCATGCAAAATTAAACACCAGAAAATATATCGTAGGCCTATATTAAGAGCTAAAATACAGTTAGCATCATAATTAGTTCAATTATGTGCTGTAGGCTATTGATTGACCAACACCCCCTGTATACAGTTTACCCACTGCAGGTCTACACTTCTGATCTGTATTTTGAATTACTTGTTTTAAATGACAGTAAGACATGCTATATTTAGTTTTTATTGTAAAATATACATTATAATCCAGTACAAAGTAAAATAATATTTATTAATGGCCTTTTGGCAGCGTATAGCCGTTAAGCTTATAGTCTAAGCATGTCATTTTATTATTATTAACATAAATTACAAACTAGCATCCTTATGATTTTATTTCGTTTCTGTATATTTTTATCAAACGAAAAATGCAATGAGTTATACTTTGGTTTTAATTTTATTAGAAATTTAATAGTCGTTTAGGCAACACTACTTCTACATGTCATTGGCTCTGATTGCGTTTTTTACAGATAACCTATTTACAAAGATTTTTATTAAACAAGTGCACTACCACAAGATATTTTTGTAGGTGTAAAAATCTAAAAAGTATCATTATCATATTCTTGCATTATTCATCTTTAATATAAATATAAAATTTAACACATTCATTGATTAAACTAGGGATGCTAACGATTACTCGATTGATTTATTGTCGGTAACCCTTTAAAACCGATAGACCTTATCGATGACCGATTAAGCATGGGCATTTAATAAGTTATGCTTTGCTCTTTGAGATGCGTTCACGATTTCACACATTACATAATCAAGTGTGCGCAGTTTAGGCTACGTTACCCTATGGAGTCGTGCACTCTCTTGACTTTGCATATTGGTTATGCACATACTGGTCATTATATATCACTGGTCACCTGTTATGCTCAGATCTCGTTTATCCACTGGTGCTGCCATTAATCCGCTGGTCAAGTAATCAAAAAGTAGGCTACATGAGGTTTAATTATGGGCAGGTTATTAAGACCAAACATTGGTTGTGCAAACTGTATTACGTTCTCTAAAATATTAAAGTGTTTTAAGCTACATTATTTTTTTATAGACTGGCATAGGCCTAAATACGCATCACGGCCAGACATTTATAGTTTATATAAAAACGAGCGTCACCGTCGCATTTGTTCACATGCTTTAAATTAATGCTTTTTGTCTCCCAAATTCATATAATAAAAAGAACAATAAAATAGCATTATTAACCGTTTAACTGTAAACATTTCTGTTCAGAACGATTAAAGTTGATCTTTTTTTTTCGGTTTTCGTTTCTGTTCCTAAAATGTCATTTGATTTTGTTTTTCATTTCTGTTCCTTGAACCGGTTTGGAGCCCTGCATATAATATGTTTTTCTGCATGTTAAATAATGCTTTATGAACTCAACATGCAGTTTTGTGATCTAATCTAAAGTGAGGAATATTGATGCTTTATAAATCCCTTATAAATGACAATTAAAGGTTAGAATCATTCATTTATTCATTTATTTTCATTTTGGTTTTCTCTCTTTATTAATCCGGGGTCGCAACAGCGGATTGAACCACCAACTTATCCAGCACGTTTTTATGCAGCGGATGCCCTTCCAGCTGCAACCCATCCCTGAGACACATCCATACACATACACACTCATTCACGCTCATTTACTACGGACCATTTTAGGCTACCCAATTCACCTGTACCGCATGTAGGAGCACCCACACCAACACAGGGAGAACATGCAAACTTTACACAGAAACGCCAACTGACCCAGCCAGGGCTCGAACCAGCGACCTTCTTGCTGTGAGGTGACAGCACTACCTACTGCGCCACTGCGTTGCCAGGCTCAGTATCAAATAAACAATAAGTATTTGCAATCGTACCTAAACAAATACAATTACTGTAAATTTTAAACATTGCTGAATAACAGGAGTGTCGAAATACAACATCATTTGATAAAACAACAATATAATAATTTAACAATACATTACGTGTAAAGCAATTTTATATTTAGACAAGATTGCAATGATTTACTTTTCATTTGATACAGTTTCATTTGAGCATCTTGTAATAGTGTAGAAATTAATAGTCATTTTTTTCCTGTATATAACGTAACTGAGCCTTATATTGTAATTTATAATGGATTTATAAAGCATGAATAGTCCTCGCTTTAGATTAGATCACAAAACTGCATGAAGTTGAGTTCATAAAGCATTTATTAACATACTAAACAACTTATTATATGCCTGAATAATAAGAATTATCAATGTTATTTTTAATAGTTTATTAATCATTTACTTGCACATTCTGAATTATCTAAAAAAAAACACCAACTACTTTTAAATATCTGGTTTGTTAATGATGTATTTTTCATTACTAAATTAAGTATTGCATTATTTACCAAGTATGAAAACAATCATTAAGCACATTATAATTGTGCTTATAAGTCAATAATATTTGTAATTTATATTTATAAATATAATTTATAAACTGCTTACTAATGTCTATTAATGTAGCGTTAATGCTTAACAAACGTTCAACTAACTATTTGCTAATGTTTCATAAATAATTCATTGTGTGCAGTTATTATAGTGTTACCCAACATTTATATATCTTATTAATCAGGCATATAGTAATGGTTACTCTTTCTAATAATAAATGCTTTATGAACTCAACTTCATGCAGTTTTGTGAGCTAATGTAAAGTGAGGACTATTGATGCTTTATAAATCCCTTATAAATGACAATTAAAATCTCAGCTATATTTTAAACAGAAAAAATAAATAAATTAAAAGGCAGAGTGATTTATAGCTTTATATATATATATATATATATATATATATATATATATATATATATATATATGGTGAAGTAGTGGCGCGGTACGTAGTGCTGTCGCCTCACAGCAAGAAGGTCGCTGGGTCACTGGTTTGAACCTCGGCTCAGTTGGCATTTCTGTTAGAAGTTTGCATGTTCTCCCTGCATTCGTGTGGGTTTCCTCCGGGTGCAAAGGCGCAGTCCAAAGACATGCTAAAGGTGAATTGGGAAGGCTAAATTGTCCCTAGTGTATGAGTGTGACAGGCCCATATGACAGGCTGGCCGGAAGGTGTAAAAAAAGTCTTTATCATATGGACAAGTCTAAAACTGGAGGACTTGTTCCAAAAAGAGCCGACCCCGCAATCATACGGGACTAAGGCCAAAGAAGATA
Source organism: Danio rerio (assembly GCF_052040795.2). NCBI lineage: Eukaryota > Metazoa > Chordata > Actinopteri > Cypriniformes > Danionidae > Danio > Danio rerio. Next base: position 62,328,571 of record NC_141023.1, read on the forward strand.
TATATATATATATATATATATATATATATATATATATATATATATATATATATATATATATATATATATATATATATATATTTTTTTTTTTTTTTTTTTTTTTCATTAATTTCAAGATACACAAATGAAACTATCTAATGAAAAATAAATATTAGCAATCTTAGCAAAATATAAAATTACTGTACAGTGCAAACATCACAGAAACACTGAAATGAATATTGCCATATTGTTAATTGTGTTGTTTTGAAATGATGTTGTATTTTTATTTTGTAATGTTTAAACTTTACAGAATTTTTTTTAATAAGATTGCAAAGATTTATTGTTCATTAGATACTGAGCCTTAAATTGTCATTTATAAGGGATTTATGAACTATAAACAGTCCTTAGGTCACAAAACTGCATGAAGTTGTGTTATTATAGCATTTACTAACACACATGGTTACAATTACTATATGCCTGAATATAACATGTATAAATGCTCATTTGAATAGTTTATTAATCATTTAATAACTCATTCTGAATTATCTTAAAAACCACCAACTACTCTTATATACAAATAGTTTGTAAATAATGCAATACATAATGAAGTAATGAAAAATGAATCAGTAACAAAGCATGAAAATACAATTAAGTCAAGTCAAGAATACAGCGTTTGAAGCTGTATTTATAAACTGCTTCCTAAAGTCTATTAATGTAGAGTTAGTGCTAAACTAATGATGTATAGTGTGTAGTTACTATGAAAGTGTTATTCAGATTTTTTTTTTTTCTAAAGAGTCGAGATTCAGTTTTTAATATAAAAATCCAAAGCTGACCAATCTCTGGTTTTTAGAGCCAATGGTTCAGCTTTCACCACAGCATGTACTTCCTGTTTGCTCCAGGATCTTCTCTTTATGGGACCTATGGGTGGTTAAAATATAAAAAAGTGGTTTTAGTTGCATAAATGTTCAGTCATTTTTACAACATGTGCTGTTATGTTAGTTTAATATTGTGATAGAAAATGCTAGAAAAATATGTCTTGCCTATTATTAAAAATACTTAAGATGGAGATGGATTAAAAAATACTTCCTAATAACTCCAAAACTGGTTAATGTGGTTACACTTTATTCCATAGTCCAGTTTAGACATTCTTTTAACTATGCGTAACTCTGCAACTACGTTAATTATCTCACCGTAAAGTATTATGTATTAGAGTATTTGCATACTGTTAGAATGTTCAATAAGACTAACGCTCATCTGATGAAGTGTTTTTTTTTGTGTGTGGTGGTGAATTGCATTATGGGATGTTGATCTCTGCTCTGTGCACTTTTGATGTTGAAAATTCAACTCTACAGTTTAACAAAGTGACTTTTACTGACATTTTAGTAGTTTGAAATAATGTAATGTATAAGAAATAATATATAGAGATAAATAAGTCTTTAGAATAACAGAAAATGTACCGTCAGTTTATTACAAGGTTTCTGTAGCATAATATACAACACCAACCCAAACAAAAAGTCACTTTTTTTTACTTTTTAAGATTAAAAGTTGTTGGAAGAAAGATCAAGATCCCATAATGCAATTCAAAAGCAGAAACAGATTTCATAAAAACATGAATCACAAATTATGAAAAACTGCTAATTTAATTATTATTACTTATTTTTATTACTTTTAGAGTGTAGAGTATTAGCTGACAGTTAAGGTTACCTCAATAAAACTGACTCTCATTGGTCTCAGTAAATAGTACAGCAGACTAAGTTAGGCTCAAAATTAGTACAATATGACTAACTCTTAAATAAATTTAGTAGAGTATTAGCAGTGTTGATTCTAACAGACAGTCTAATGGCTGTTAGTTGACAAGTAGTTGCAGTTACTTGTAGTTAGTAGTAGTAGTAGTAGTAAATTATCAAAATAAAGTGTAACCAGATATGCAATTAGTATATTTTTCCAAAGTATTTAGCAATATTGTTTAACTAACATGAAATGAGACATCAAGTGCAACTGTACTGAAATCATCATGGAAGTAATGTGCTTCTGTCCTGTTTTACCCTACATGTTATGTAAATGAGCTTGTGCATTTGGACTTGTACAATAACACAAGTCAGTCACAAATTAACTTTAATGATCATACCTCTCTTTTTTGTGAATGCTGGGTCTGCTTCACTATCTTCACAGACACTGTACCATGATGATGATACTTGAGTGGACTCTGAAAGTAAAAATCAAGTCTGAGAGTTGACTTCTCTGCATAAAGCTTACCAAAATATTTATTTGATTTTGTGTTGTTCTTTTTAATGGGTAAAAGCGTGTGAAGGTAGCTTAAAAATAGTTTTCAAACACAGCACATACATATCATGATAAAAATAGAAAAAAGAAAAATTCTGATCAGAAAAATAAATAATATTTTTACCTTTTAGACTGGACTTCACCTCCTCCAAAATCACGATCCACTGTAACTTTCTCTGAATGTAAAAACCCACACAAAAATACATCATTTAAAACAATATGATATATGTTTGCAAATACAAATGTGTATATAACATCCAGAAAATCTGGCACTGTACTACATGTTTGTGTGTAAACCCACGATTTGATCAAGATTCCACCCTTTAAAATCTTCTGAGCGTCTGTTTTCAAGTCCCAGAAAAACTGAGTTGTGGGAACAGAGCAGTTCTCTTCTGCAGTCATACAGTCATAACCACACATACATATGAAGAGTTTGGTTGCAAAATGCGATAAACGGCATTTTTTGACATTTGGATTTTATTATTGGAAATCACTGTTCAGATGTACCTTAATCTATGTGTGAATTGCTGCCATTAATAACATTTAAGAATGCACATTTTAGGCCAAGTACGAAACGTATTTTTTTTTTACAAAACGCAATATCCGTCAGACCAGTTTCTTTACAAAGTGCGATATAACAGTTAGAGAGCGTTCAGGATGCGGCGCGAGCTCAGCATCCCCTGGGAAGAGAGTCATCGCCGGTGAAGTGCTCAGAGTTTGCTCATTGATTTAGCGATAGAAGATGAAGTCTTCAACTTCACAAAAATTTATAAAAAGGCCACAAAAGTGGACCAGAATAAGATACTTCTGCGTCAACAATACACAAATGCAGCAGGGAACGAGTCTCCGCTGATGTCAAGAGAAGGCCTAGGAGCGCCTTTTTTCCTACTCCCCATCACAAGATACCTGTCTGCAAGTGTCCCTTATAAGTTTATTTTTTAAATAATTTCTTAAATGTAGCTGAGTAGCCTATCTGAAGATTTATTTATGTGGTTGCACCTATTATTTAAAATTAATTCTTGTTGTTGTTGATTTATTATAAAGGAACTTAAAGGGCACATGTTGTTATGGAGAAAACGGTTTAGCTTTTTCACAACCAAATAAATAAGCTATTATTATTATTACAGTGAAATAATTCATTAAATATGACATAGCGAGGCAAGTTTGTGTCACGGACTCAGCTCCGCCCGCTCTTATCATACAGGTTTGGTTTTCTGCAGCGGTGTGGAAGGAGCCGCCCCCCACTCTTTCTGTACCAAGCTAAAGGTCATTTATCTAACTAACTTAATCTTACTTATCAAACAAAACATTGATTCACTAGCTTTTGGTAATGGTATTAATGTAGTATAATATAGCCTAAGGTGGATGTAGCGTTTTGCAAAAAAAAAAAAAAAAAAGTTATGTTATGTTGTGTACATTCTGGCCAAATCTAACTTAGAATCTTATTATTATTAATCAATCTTTGCATATATTATTCCATGTTTGACAATGTGGGTTGGATTAATATGTAGCATTTTGGCATGTTTTTTTTTACTTAATTATAGACATAAAATTAAATAAAAAATATCCTGGATTTGAAAATATTGTGTTCCTGGCCTTCACTGAGCTCAAGTTATAGTTTAAGGTACAGAAATTGTGAATGAACTTGACTGTTGATGTCCTGAAAAATAATGTCAAAATTACCAACATTTTTTTAAATGGATATATCTCGTTCTGCAATGAAACTCTTTATATACAGTTGAAGTCAGAATTATTAGCCCCCCTGAATTATTAGACAGCTTGTTTATTATTTCCCCAATTTCTGTTTAACGGAGAGAAGATTTTTTCAACACATTTCTAAACATAATAGTTTTAATAACTATTTCTAATAATCATTTCTAATAATGGACTTATTTTCTCTTTGCCATGACGACAGTAAATAATATTAGACTAGATATTCTTTAAGACACTTCTATACAGCTTAAAGTGAAATTTAAAGGCTTCACTAGGGTAATTAGGTTAACTAGGCAGGTTAGGGTAATTAGTCAAGTTATTGTATAACGATGGTTTGTTCTGTAGATTATCGAGAAAAAAATATAGCTTAAAGAGGCTAATAATTTTGTCCCTTAACGGTGTTTAAAAAAATGTAAACTGTTTTTATTCTAGTCAAAATAAAACAAATAAGACTTTCTCCAGAAGAAAAAAATATTATCAGACACACTGTGAAAATTTCCTTGCTCTGTTAAACATCGTTTAGGAAATATTTAAAAAAGAAGAGAAAAATTCCAAGGGGTCTAATAATTAATACTTCAACTGTATATATATATATATATATATATATATATATATATATATATATATATATATATATATATATATATATATATATATATATGAAAGTATACACAGTTGAAGTCAGCCCACCTTTTTAAAACTTTTTTACAAATATTTCCCAAATGATGTGTAACAGAGCAGGGAATTTTTTCATAGTATGTCTGATGATATTTTTTTCATCTGGAGAAAGTCTTATTTGTTTTATTTCAGCTAGAATAAAAGCAGTTTTAATTTTTTATGAACCATTTTAAGGTCAATATTATTATCCCTCCAATAACTTGCCTAGTTACCCTAATTAACTTAGTGAAGCCTTTAAATGTCACTTTAAGCTGTATAGAAGTGTCTTGAAAAATATCTAGTCAAATAATTTTTACTGTCATCATGGCAAAGAGAAAATAAATCAGTTATTAGAGATGAGTTATTAACATTGTTATGATTAGAAATGTGTTTAAAAAATCTGCTTTCCATTAAACAGAAATTTAGTACAAGAAATAAACAAGGGGGCTAATAATTCTGACTTCAACTGTATATAATTAAAAATATATATTTTATATATAATTTTATAAATATTTTATAAAAAATTATTTTATATATTTTTATATATAATTTATAATTTTTATTTTGAAAAATATAATTTAGACAGTAGTACTCAAGGGTCCAGGGGTCTGTTCTTCGGACCTCGCTTAAATAATCTAAGATTATATTACAGATCCTGGATCTTTTAATCTTGATAACTCATCTTAGGCTAATTTGGTTCTTCAAAAAAGTTTGCGAATCAGATTAAACTGATCTGAGAGGTGTTCTGACTGTGTGTTGTGACAGATCTATCGATCCTCAAAATCATTATCAGCAATACAACGATTGGCTGACGGCACAGCAGCGTGATGACATCTGATTAATGGACAGTTATCAAAATTACATGAAATCCGTAGTAAACGGTTCGTTAAATCTGATATGCAATAACAGAGTTGTGAGTCACGTGCTGGAGCAGAGCAGTTCTCTTCCCCTGTCATATGGTCATCCTTCAATAAAAGCTGAAAATAAAAAAATATATATTAGTTAGACAGCAGTACTCAAGGGTCGCGGTCCCCACTATGTCAGACCTTACTGTGTGTGTATTCAGGACTAAGTGTGTTTCACAGCTTCTCTAACATGCCTCTGGTCCCCACAATGTCAGTGCATATGTTCACCAATTAGGACACACACTCTGTTTCATTTCTATATTTTGATTAAGTTAAATAATTACAATTAAATACACCACTACTACAACAACAACTACTATTACTACTACAACTAATAATATTAATAATAATAATAATAATAATAATTGTTATTATTATTAAATTTAAACACACCTCATCAGAGTTGTGGGTCTCCTACTGGAGCAGAGCAGTTCTCTTCCTCTGTCATATGGTCATCCTTCCATCCTTCAATAAAAGCTGAATAAAAAAAAAAAAAAATATATATATATATATATATATATATATATATATATATATATATATATTAGTTAGACAGCAGTACTCAAGGGTTCCGGTCCCCACTATGTCAGACCTTACTGTGTGTATTCAGGACTAAGTGTGTTTCACAGTTTCTCTAACATGCCTCTGGTCCCCACAATGTTACACTAGTGCATACATTCATACATTAGGACACACACTCTGTTTCATTTATATATTTTGATTAAGTTAAATAATTACAATTAAATGCACTACTACTACTACAACAACAACTACTACAACTACTACTACTAATAAAAATAATAACAACAACATTAAACACACCTCATCAGAGAGTTGTGGGTCACGTACTGGAGCAGAGCAGTTCTCTTCCTCTGTCATATGGTCATCCTTCAATCAAAGCTGAATAAAAAAAATAAAAAAATATATATTAGTTAGACAGCAGTACTCAAGGGTCGCGGTCCCCACTATGTCAGACCGTACTGTGTGTGTATTCAGGACTAAGTGTGTTTTACAGCTTCTCTAACATGCCTCTGGTCCCCACAATGTCAGTGCATATGTTCACCAATTAGGACACACACTCTGTTTCATTTCTATATTTTGATTAAGTTAAATAGTTACAATTAAATACACCACTACTACAACAACAACAACTACTATCACTACTACAACTAATAATAATAATTATAATAATAATAATAATAATAATAATAATAATAAAAAATATAGCCGCAAGCGGCGATTAACGGGGTTCGAGCATTTGGCAACCTAATTGCCATTTAGGCAATTTAGATTTAGGACAACCCAAAATTTAAGGCTGACCCAAAAGAAATCCATGATGGAATGTAGTAAATGGAAAAAATATAAAGCCTACATGAATGAAGTGGTAACCTGGGCCTAAATCAGCTTTTAAATGCAATAACAGAGCTTATACCATGTCAAGATGTGATTCAGAATGATCTTAAATGGAATTTTAGTGACTTTGAACCAACATTATGAGGTCTTGTGCTGTCATCTAGTGGTTTATATTAGTAATGCATGTTTAGACCCTTCGTGGAAGCATATGAACACACTCTGCTCTTTAGATAAATATATCAAGCTCATTTATGCACAAAAGTTCAATTGTTTTTCATAATTACTGATTTAGACAGTGCAGACATTTGTACAACACTGATTTTGTTCAATTTGAGCAAAAAAGCAGGGACGAGTTCATAAAAGTATTGTTTGAAATAATGGTGAATAATAAATGGATGGTCTGAGTTACAGCAGTGGATTTCATGCCAAAGTGATCAGAATGTGCAGGCCTGTCATATAATATCTCAGATCAATGATATTTGTGAAAAGCTGTCTACAATAAACACATATTATACAAATTATGGTCAAATAGCAATGGAAATGAGTGTTTTTGAGACCTTTTCTACTGTTATAGCGCCACCTATTGACCTATCTTCACAAAATTTTGCATGCTTGTTAAGAATCACATCTCAGATGTGCATACCTGATTTCACGAAGTTTTCAGTTTTCCTTATGCATTTACATGCATTTAGGTCAATATAAGACACACCCCTTTTGTAAATGAGCCATTTATAGCTACCAAATAAGGAAAGTTCAACTCATTTCAATAACTATTGATCTGCTCAGTTCAGAGATTCATACAACACTGGTTTCGTGGTGATTGAGCGAAAAACCAGGGACTAGTTCGCAAAAGTAGTTTTTTCATATATTAATTAATATTTAATGAACAGATTGAGTGACATCAGTGGTTTTAGTGTCAGACTGTTTGGTATGAGCAGGCCTATCATATGATATGTATCTTGTGTGGCTGTGCAAAACTTTGTGTAATAACCAATCAATTACAACCTCAAAAAACACAAAATCGCCCCCTAGTGGCGGATTTCTTTTAAAATTCTTACAGACCTCTAGGACCATGAGTCGAACATGCCCACCGAGTTTCGTTTTGATCACTCATCGTTAACCTAGTTTAATGGCTGTTTAATCTTAATTGGCTAATGGCGGCCATGTTTTTTGAGATATGCCAATGTCCTTATAGTATGTCATGACACGTTAGACAAAGACACTGCATGCCAAATTTCAAGCTGATTGGACTAATGGTTGTGAGGTTAGAGTCATTTTTAAGTTTTTTAGGCTTTATAGCGCCACCTTGAGGCCAAAGTTTGCGGGTTTTGCACTGTGACCTCAAATTGACCTTATACATGTGTTTACCAACTTTGATGAAGATATCTCAATCCGTTCAAAAGTTACAGCTACAATTAGCTTTTAGCTTACATTAGCATGTTACGTTTTTGCGTACGGTTTCGCGTGAAATCAACATTTCAACTTTCTTTCAATAACTTTTGCTATTCAGTGTCCAGAGAACATTTCTACACTGGTTTGGTTCAGATTGGGTGAAAACCCAAGGACTAGTTCGCAAAAGTAGGTGTCGGACAAATCGCGATGTAGCGGAAAAACGGTGCATCGTAGAGAAAATCTGGGTCACTCCACTTTTGTTCGTGCTGACGCAAGGATTCCAAATATGTAAAGTTTTTGAGCCTACGACAAACGGTTTAGAAATGGCGGCCAAATTACTAAATTTTTTTTGTTTTTAGCGCTGTAGCGCCACCTATGGCCCGATTTTGACGAGCCTTTGGATCTGAGTAGCGGTGAGGAGTACTACCATCTGACCAAGTTTGAAGCCAATAGGCCTTACGGTTTGGCCTGGGCAATAGTGATTATGGCAGAAGTAAAATAATAATAATAATAATAATAATAATAAAAATTCTTACAAAAACAATAGGGTTTCAGCGCTTCGCGCTCGAACCCCTAATAATTGTTATTATTATTATTATAAACACACCTCATCAGAGTTGTGGGTCTCCTACTGGAGCAGAGCAGTTCTCTTCCTCTGTCATATGGTCATCCTTCAATAAAAGCTGAAAAAAAAAAATATATATATATATATATTTTAGTTAGACAGTAGTACTCAAGGGTCCCGGTCTCCACTACGTCAGACATTACTGTGTGTATTCAGGACTAAGTGTGTTTCACAGCTTCTCTAACATGCCTCTGGTCCCCACAATGTTACACTATTGCATACATTCATACATTAGGACACACACTCTGTTTCATTTCTAGATTTTCATTAAGTTAAATAATTACAATTAAATGCACTACTACTACTACAAGAACAACTACTACAACTACTACTACTACTAATAATAATAAAAATAATAACAACAACATTAAACACACCTCATCAGAGAGTTGTGAGTCTCGTACTGGAGCAGAGCAGTTCTCTTCCCCTGTCATATGGTCATCCTTCAATATAAGCTGAAAATAAAAAAATATATATTAGTTAGACAGCAGTACTCAAGGGTCGCGGTCCCCACTATGTCAGACCGTACTGTGTGTGTATTCAGGACTAAGTGTGTTTCACAGCTTCTCTAACATGCCTCTGGTCCCCACAATGTCAGTGCATTTGTTCACCAATTAGGACACACACTCTGTTTCATTTCTATATTTTGATTAAGTTAAATAATTACAATTAAATGCACTACTACTACAACAACAACCACTACTACTACTACAACAACTAGTAATAATAATAATAATAATAATAACAACAACAACAACAATATTAATAAACACACCTCATCAGAGTTGTGGGTCTCGTACTGGAGCAGAGCTGTTCTTTCCTTCTGTCATACGGTCATACTTCAGCAAACCTGAATATAAAAATATATATATATTAGTTAGACAGCAGTACTCAAGGGTTCCGGTCCCCACTATGTCAGACCGTACTGTGTGTGTTTCACAGCTTCTCTAACATGCCTCTGGTCCCCACAATGTTACACTAGTGCATGGGTTCACCAATTAGGACACACACTGTTTCATTTCTAGATTTTGATTAAGATAAATAATTACAATTAAATGCACTACTACTACTACAACAACTACTACTACTACTACTACTAATAATAATAATAACAACAACATTAAACACACCTCATCAGAGTTGTGGGTCACGTGCTGGAGCAGAGCAGTTCTCTTCCTCTGTCATATGGTCATCCTTCAATATAAGCTGAAAATAAAAAAATATATATTAGTTAGACAGCAGTACTCAAGGGTTCCGGTCCCCACTATGTCAGACCTTACTGTGTGTGTATTCAGGACTAAGTGTGTTTCCCAGCTTCTCTAACATGCCTCTGGTCCCCACAATGTTACACTATTGCATACGTTCACCAATTAGGACACACACTCTGTTTCATTTCTAGATTTTGATTAAGTTAAATAATTATAATTAAATGCACTACTACTACAACAACAACAACTACTACTACTTCTACTACTACTACTAATAATAATTATTATTATTATTAAATTTAAACACACCTCATCAGAGGGTTGTGGGTCTCCTACTGGAGCAGAGCAGTTCTCTTCTTCTCGTCATATGATCATACTTCAATGAAAGCTAAATATAAAAAACAAAAAATAATAATTAGACAGTAGTACTCAGGGCTCCTGGTCCCCACTATGTCAGACCGTACTGTGTGTGTATTCAGGACTAAGTGTGTTTCACAGCTTCTCTAACATGCCTCTGGTCCCCACAATGTTACACTATTGCATATGTTCATAAATTAGGACACACACTAAGTTAAATAATTACAATTAAATGCACTACTACAGCAACAACATCTACTACTACTACTACTACTTATAATAATAATAATAATAATAATACTAATAAACATACCTCATCAGAGAGTTGTCGGAGCAGTTTTCTTCTGCAGTCATATGGGCATCCTTCAATGAAAGCTATTTAAAAACAGCTTTGTTATATAAGTCATGTCATGACTATAAACCTTTTTATGACAGTCTTATGAACCCCCCTTTAAAGTAAAGCATTACCCAATTAATTAAACTTTTTTACCCATTAAGACAAGAAGATATTAAGAGATTGATTTCATTATCTCTTAAGGATGATGCAAACTCTTTATTTTTGAACAGATTTACCCTTAATCTATATTAACATAAAAAAACTCTTAGCTTTGCTGAATGTATTAAGGATTAATGTATTAAGTGATCAAAATGTCAAACCTTTCTCCAAGGCCAATCACATGCGCCATAGTCAAACGTTATTTCCTCTCCAAAGAAAATATCCCTGATTGCAAAAAGGCACAAATGAGGTTTTCTCTGAACAACGATCTTATTGACAGTGCAGTTAGGGTGCAGATCGTCCTCATGATCGGCATCAATGCTGCAAAACTAAGAGAAAAGAGCAAGCAACATTTTAATTATGCCCTCTCATAGCAATAAAAAGCTAAACTATGGCATGAATACAAACAGAATGAATATAATATATACATGTACATTTGAATGGGGAAAACACTTAACCACCTGTTCTTGTTTTACCATATAAAGTCAAACATAAAGACAGTATTTTTATTAATATCTCATCTATGCTTTGCTTCCACAAGCTCTATCATTTGTACTCAACCACAAAACTTCCTTTAATAAATGTGGACAACGCAAACTCTGACCTAAAAGATTTAATGTGTAGGGTTCAAAAACTACAAAAACCTCACATTAGCATCCTCTCTGTGTGTGAATTATAAATACAGTAAACCTTTTGAAGTGGATCAGAACCTTTCAACAATGTTGTTCTAATACTATTGAACACCTGTTCTTCTTTCTTAGGACAGTTTTAAAGAACTTTTTTTCCACTTCAATTTTTTACAGGTCACACTTTACAATCAGGTTTTATTAGTTAATGTACTTACTAACATGACCTAGTAATGAACAATGCATGTACAGCATTTATTAATCATAGTTTAACATTTACTAATGCATCATTCAAATCTAAATTCATGCTTGTACCAGTAATAATGCATTGCAATAATTAATGCATTGTGCGTGTTTAACTAGTAATGAACTACTTTATTTTCATTAACTAAAGTTAACAAACATGAACAAATACTGTAATAAAGTATTATTCATTGTTCATGTTAGTAAATGCATTAACCAGCATTAACTAATTTAACCTTATTGTAAAAGGCTACCAGTTGACAGCAAATAAATAAATAAAACACACACAGTGAACAATTATGTACTTTTATATATGTTTTACACTAAGTTGGAGTTTATTATAATTATTTATCTAAAATAAAACGTTTCTACACGTCATAGAACAATAAATTAAGTACATTTCTAGGACCAGATAGCCCCACATTTTAATTATAACCTCTATATTATTACATTAACGTATAAATAGTATATAATAGTGTTATTTCAGGATTAACGTTAAATGTTTAAAGCAATTAACCATTTAAAAAGTACGATACAAGAACTATGAAAACATACCTTAGTAACCTTCTATATATTCGGTTTCCAGTGAATGGGTCTTGTCAGTGGAGCTGGTGATGTGTTTCTCCGCATCTTTTAATGGTTTTATCCTCCGTCGATCCATTTAGCCGCCCGGTGATTGGTGACTGTCTGACCGCGGCTCATGCACTCCACCCCGGCCTCTGACTCACGTAGCACCGGGCAGTTAGCACGTTAGCACATTAGCGCGAGTAACTTTTACTCGTGTAAACAAGTTAAATTACATACTGAACTGTATTTTGTGTCTTATCAGTGTTATATTAATACGTAATTTGAAACAACATCTATTAAAACACCCAGGAAATTCGTTAAAACATTTAATTAACTATACCTGATAACTGTCAAAATATGCAACATAAGTATTTGTCATATAACCTGTTTTATTACATTATGATGGTGAAAAACATTCTAACTTACCCAAAAATTCGAATAATTTGATGATAGATCTTAATTAAGTTGATTAAAGTCGGATTAATTTATGAGATTGCGCATGTGCAGTAGGCAGAGTGTGTGAACTGCGTCAAGTGTGTGTCAGGGTGCAGTACCGCCATCCGACTACAGGACCGCTATAGAGCAGTGCGCCGACACACACTTACACACTCAATTCAGGTAAATGGTCAAGGTGGGGATCAGTGAAAAAAACTGCACTAGGCATATCAGCAACGCCCCCTGAGTCTTTTAAAGGCAAAACATAGTGGGGACCGGGCGATCGGTCCCCACTATGTTTTTGGTCCCCACTTTGTGAGTGTGCTATCATGCTGAGGTCCCCACCATGTAATAAAAACAAACACACACACACACACACACACACACACACACACACACACGTGTTTGTTTTTGTGAAAAGTGGGGACATTACATAGGTTTCCATTCATTTTATACTGTCCAAACCGTATATTATATTGCCCTGTTGGTTGGGTTTAGGGAAAGCAGTGAGCGGGTGGATCTGTGCTTTTGAAAACACTGTTGGTTGGGTTTAGGGAAAGCAGTGGGCAGGTTAATCTGTGCTTTTGAAAACACTGTCGGTTGGGTTTAGGGAAAGCAGTGGGCGGGTTGATCTGTGTTTAGGGAAGGGGAAGTGAGTGGGGTTATCAGTCAGTCGATAAGTCGGGATTTACGTGAGAACAGCAGGCATGAATGGCACTCGCAGGAGAAGTTTGAGATCTGAAAAAGCAAGCACAGTGGCCTCTGGTGGATTTGCGAAAACAGAATTAGCTCATGGGACGTATTTTGCGCTGTCCAAAATGTATGCAGGGGTGCGTATCAATAATGAGCCTTTTTCTTGTGTGTGTGTACACATGTATTTATGTGTGTACTTGTTAATGTGGTTTATGTGGACACAAAATCATGACACGGCTATGAAATACTTACGTGTTACTTTGTTAGTGGTTTTCGAAGACATGCCTCGTGCCCTCATAATTTGAGACTCTTAAACCATACTTAATGGGGTGTTTTGACATTCAAATTTTCACACGTTTTATTTGAGGGTTGTGTTTATGGGTAGGTTTGCATAATAAACTGTTTTTACAGTATATAATGCAGTACACCTATAGAGAGTCCTCATAAACCACATTTACAAGTGTACAGCCACATATGCAACACAAATGTGCTCCTGTGTGTCTGCTGTGTGTATTCTACAATGAGAAAAAAAGTCAATCTTACACTGTGTCCTCACTCGACATGACAGGATTCCAGTGAAAAGCAATTTGTCTGTCTGCACCAAACATGATGTGACATGACAGAAACATTTTAATACCAGCCACTGCGCTTCCAAAGAAAAGGTGAAGGCTTTTAATCTAATTAATACACATTAAACCTCTTTAAGAGTATTCATAGGCAACTGATGGACAGGTATTGTTGGTTTGGCATTCATTTTCATACGGTCTGCTAGGTTTTTTCAAGATCAAAGGTGAACTACCTGCTGCTGCTATATTACAATAAATGTTATGTAAATGGCACTTAAACTCACATTGGGAGCATTTAATACTGAATAAAGCACATAATCAGTACCTGAGGTGATCATTGTTATAGTAGGCTATGATGTTGCTCTGCTGCGTTATGAAAATAGCACCAGAGGTGGGTAGAGTATCCAAAATCTATACTCAAGTAAAAGTACAAGTACTTGTGGAAATTTTCACTCAAGTAAAAGTAACAAGTTATTTGAGTAAGAGTAAAAAAAAAATGTCTGATGAAAAATGTACTCAAGCATCTTCTGTAGACTATCAAAAAAATTCTAGCTTAAAGGGGCTAATAATATTTACCTTAAAATTGTTTTTAAAAAATTGAAAGCTGCTTTTATTTAAGCCGAAACAAAACAAACAAGACTTTCTCCAGAAGAAAAAAATATTATCAGACATACCGTGGACATGTCCTTACTCTGTTAAACATTATTTAGGAAACATTTAAAAAGAAAAAAGAAATTCAAAGGGGGCTAATAATTCTGAATTTAAAGTCAAAATGATTCGCCCTCCTGTGAATTTTTTTCTTTTTCAAATATTAAAAATGTTTTTAATGTTTTTAAATATATGATTAGCCGAGCACATATCAGTCATTCGCACCGTTAACCATTAAAATGATAACATTTAAACATTATTTCTAACATAAAATGAAGTATATATATGTATATATAAAATATATAATCACCTGCGCTAATTTTGACAGCCCTTATATATATATATATATATATATATATATATATATATATATATATATATATATATATATATATTAGGGTTGTCAAAATTAGCGCGTTAATGCAGGTAATTAATTTCAAATATTAAATATTAAATATTAAATATACGCAGTTGCTGTTTTTTTATTTCCTGTTTTGGCCGACGTGTGTTTGGGGATGGTGCGTGCATTGAGGCGACCTAAGCGGACGCCTTGGACAGCAGATAGTGTGTGAACGTCTTCACTTTCATCAGATACATCGACCCTCTTCCTCACGTTCCCCGCTTTTATTAGCAAAAAGGTCACTGTCTTTTTTACTTTCGGCCTGAGGGCGGCAAGTTTGCCATTTGCCCAGAGCGCCAGTTCACCTTGCCCCGGCCCTGCGCGTGTTCAACATGCAAAGAAAGAAGACCAAGGACGCACTTTTAGAAGGAAAGTTTCAGTATAAAACAATTAATGTCGCATCATCAGGCTGTTCTGCGTTTCCTACAGAGTTTCATACAATTTCGGGTGTTTCATTTTTAATCTTTAGACTTTAACTGCAGTTTAGTAGTTCACCCTCATTCAGTAGATTTACATTCAGGATGTTTTAATGGAATTTGATACCGCATGGCGAACGGAAAGAAAAACCTCCGCATTTCGGGACTCACGTGATCCTTTAAGGTAATCAAAAATCGCTGCTTACATGGTAGACTCTTAATCAGTATTATCTTAATCATAAAAACAGAGTATTGGCCATGTAAATATACTTAGTGAAATTGGCAGATGAAGTCGCAAGCTGTCAAAGACAGCCCTATTCTCTGAGCTGCGTCCATGAGCCCTCACATTTCGCAAGTTTCACGTTGCTGTGTCAGAATCCTTGCTTGTAAAATACAGCCATACTTTAGAGCGCGTAGTTTAAGCAAATTTGACGAACGCCATCGTTCGTGTTGATGAATCTGAAGTATGTGCATTAAAAAAAGGTTTGTTATAAGAGATGATGATGAAAATGTGTGTGAATGGACAAGCCAGCAGGCTGAGCACTTTGTAACACATCTTAAATGTTGTTTTGGTCATTCATAAACACCTTAACCCTTTCAGTATTAATGGATATTATTAATGACTTTCAGAGTGTCAAGATCATCTGTTCTCCACGTCTCAGGGCTTCAAACGCCCCCATGTGTGCATTGTGTGCCAGCATTGTCTTCTGAGGCGCAATTACATTTATTAAATAAAGAAAAGATTGATGCAGCTTCTTCTACCACAGTAAATTCTGTTTTTACTGTTGATATTTGGCGCCCATTTAATCAGGAAGTGACTATTTTGTTCTCTTTGATTCGATGAATGGAAACGCTGCTTTATTCGCACGTCTTTTGTTCCAGTTTTGCACATAAATTTAATCACTTTTTTTTTAAAAACATAGCTACTGCCTACATTTTAGTCACACAAAGAACAAAGTCCTGTACGAGAATGGCTTGTCCTTTAAAAAAAAATTATATTTGCTTAAATTTACGGACCTTCGACATGTACTGTAACTAGATTAATGGCATTATTATTTGTTCCAAAAAACGATTTTTTAGTACTGCTTACATTCTAAATGTCATATCAACCTCCACTACTTAATCAATAGAGGCAGACAGTGCACGGTAAAATTTATTAAAACTGATCAATGTGTATAAAAGTGGGAATGAATGTAAATTTTTCATAAACATTCCTGTTTTTCACATTACATTCCATATTTTATTATACTTAAATATTTAAATACTTAAAATGTTCGCAATAACTTCAGCAGCTGCTTTCCCACGCTTACTGTCTCTGTTTCACTGATGCAGTGGTGTTGCTTTTTAAAATCTATGGTCATATTTGCCATAACTTTGCATGAGCAGATCAAGTTCAGCTGGAGAAAGAAATGCTGATCTCTTTTTTCAGATGTAGTCATGGTCACTCGTAATATCTGCGCTCCATTGATAATGACTTTTTATAGTCGCGGTGTGCACTTAACTCTGAGTGGGAATACTCAAAGTTGATTAACCCAACTCAGATCCGCTATTCTGTAACCGAAAACTCAGAGTTTTTATACTCTTGGTAAGTCAACTCAGAGTTCAAGTTTAAACTCCGAGTTGGTTGAACCTCCTTTCTGAAACAGGCCCCGGGACTTCAGACTTTATAACCAAAGTTCACTCCAGATTAATATTACCCTCGTGATTATTCAGAGGAACACAAAAGCTGAATTCTGAAGTGTTTCCACACACAAACCCAAACTTGATTTTGGAAACTGCTTTGTTTGAAAATCACACCAGTTATAGACGTTTCTTTTATGAAGCAGTTTCTTTGTTTATCTCTGCAAACTGCTGCCATGTAGAAAAGTGCTGAGTGAAGATTCTTCAGAACTGCTGTTTAGAAAGACATGAGGGTGGCTAATGGTGCCCTTTAAGGCATTGAGAGAGAAAACTTCCAGACAAATGCTGTTATAACAAGCCCTTTAAAAATAACTTCTTCAGAATCATATTTCTGGCTCTTTTATATGTGGCTGCCATGACAACGGCAGTGGTGTGTGGGGGTGGTATTTTTGCAGGTGGGCAGTGTGTTTTCATGTGTGCGCGAGGGCTGGTTTGTGCTCTCTTTCTGCTGGCGTCACAGATTCTAGCTGGAATCCTGAATGGTTGCCATGGTTGCAATGTTGTTGTTGTTTTTTTTTTTTCATTCCTTCCCTCTCTGGGAGTAGATCCAAACTACTGCTTGTCTTTTCCAGCTGAAATGAACAGGCACATTTCTCAGTTTTGTTTTATTTTTTCTGCATGTTGCTGTCTGGAGACTCACTTTTAACTCTTTGTCTGAACTTGTACTCGGACATGTCAAAGAAATTTGAACAAAGGAAGAAAAAGAGAACATTTTCATTTCCATCTTTGGAACAATTGGAACAACAATTAATATCTTGACTTCTATTTGATTATTTTATATCAGAAGTGGCTAATATAAAAGGCAAAGGCCTCTAGATTATGCTTATTTTAGGTAATTAAAATATGATCATGCCTTGATTTTTAGTATTTAATTAAGACAGTAAGGTCTGACTTTGCTTAGATAAAAGTAGTCACTTAACAGAAAAAAATGTACAGTATATAACATAAAATCATGCTGCAGTGGAGACTCCCATGAGCTTGGAGGACTGCATCCATACATCTCTGCAATAACTTATTAATAAAGTCACCTGGAACGGCAAAGAAAGTGTTCTTGCAGGACTCCCAGAGCTCATCAAGATTCCTTGGGTTCATCTTCAATGCCTCCTCCTTCATTTTAGCCCAGACATGCTCAATAATGTTCATGTCTGGGGACTGGGTTGTCCGATTTTAAAGCACCTTGACCTTCTTTGCTTTCAGGAACTTTATTGTGGAGGCAAAAAGTATGATGCTGTGTCCACACCAGATGCGGAAAGTGCGGATGAATCACGCTATTTGCGCGTAAATAGTCGCGTGACTATTTATTTGAGTTTCCTCACTTCATTCGCGTGTCAAATCTGCTTCATTCCCATTTCAAATCCCCTTCATTTGCACATCAAATTAGCTTCAGAACAGATGCGGATTCGTGTGATGGGCAGGGCTTCTGTCTGCCCGGTGACGCTAGCTTAGTTGCTAAATGGCTAACATGGATTTTATTAAGAAAATAGCTGTGTTTATGTGCTTTATGAAAGCTGAAAAACAGCGTTGATACGTTTAGGGCCTTGTCTGAGTCCACTAGATCTTTTAAAACCCAAGTTCATTCTGAAAACGTAGCCCTGCGGACGTTTCTGGAGACCGCGATTTACTTGGCCGGAGGTACGTACGGCCGCGTTTAGTTTTTTTCAAGCGAACGCTGCCGGGCGGTGTGGGATCGACGACGACGACCGGGATCGAGTCCGGGGAACAGCGGTTCCAGAAATCAGGTAAGATGAAAAACAGAATCCGAAAAATAAGGACGAGAACGCGGCGAGATCCGAAAACGCGGTCGAAATCGAAGACGAGGGCTTTTGCTTTTTTTTTTTTTTCTGGACGGCTTTTGCAAACTGTCGCTTGGGTTTAGGGAAGGAGGAAGAGGAGGGCGACCGGGTCGTCCGATCCGGCGGCTTTTCACCCGAGCGTGAACGGCGCGCGCTCCCGAGAGGGGGGGCTACGTTTCCACAATGAGCCCGGGTTGATCTTTTCAGAGGTGCATCCAGCTCTGTGAGCCCATAAACTCCGCCAGAAACTTAACCTGGATGACGAAGGCTTTCAGCGGTGCTTCTGACTGAGCCGAGCCCAGTTTGATGAACTGTTGTCAGTTTCAGCTGGAGGATTCATAAATTAAATAAATTTTCCCTAAGTAGAAAGACAGAAAGAGTATTATTTTGTAAACTCCATTACACACTGTCAGAAATAAATGTAAACGAGCTGTCACTGGGGTGGTACCGTTTCAAAAGGTACAAATTGGTACCAAAAAGGTCCATATTAATACCTCAAGGGTACATATTAGTACCTACAAAGTACAAAAGTGTTCCTCTTAAATTGTTTAGGTACTAATATATACATTTGAGGTACCAATATGGACCCTTTAACCCCCTGGGGTCGAAGACCGCGCATACGCGTTTTGACCTGTGGTGTCGTCAAACCACTGAAATGAACTTAAATTACACTTACATTTTTGATCGTACAGATAAGATCAATACATCAATCGAATCTGTTAAGTGTCTTCTTTTTGTTGTATACACTCACAACAACAGCAAACGTGTGTGCTTTTGCAGAATAAGGAAAATAAACAGTGTAGGCATTCTCTCTTTTCACTCTCCGTGAACTGCTTTTAGAAGCACGTCAAATGCGCTGAAACTCATTGAAATAACCAATTCAAGTCAAAAACAAATCATTTATTTTTATGTAATTCATATAAAAGTAAGGACTGGTAGGGATTCTCTTATATCGCCTCATTACAGCTAACTCGATCCCACCTCTCAGTAAGCACGCTGCTCATATGTAAATTTCCAGATGTGTACCTTTTGAAAAGGTACCACCCCAATGACAGCTCGTGTACCTTTATTTCTGAGAGTGCATTAATGTTATTTACAATTATTAAGCTTTTTCTGTGGATAGGACAATAGATATACGAGAAGAACTGGTGTGTGTTTTACCACAGGGCTAGACGCACCGACTATTATGTGCCATTTTTTTTATTCTATTCTATTTTTAATCAGTGGGCACTTGAATAAATACGAAACTCAAACCATTCATTTGAATTTGAATGATTTCATTCACAATCTTTTGTGGTGCAGAATCAAATATTAATGCATTTGTCTAGGGTGTTTAATTATTCTGTGTTTTTTAATAAGCTGTATTGAGTCACCAGAAGTGGCATTATGTAGTTCTCACACGAAACACACTTCAATCGAGAAACACCACCGCTGGGTTGTCAAGCAAAAGATGTGATATACAATAAAGCTTTGAACTTGGAGAATCGCTATGAATATTACTTTTTTTTTCCTTTTTTCACTTTCTGATTTAACCTCTTTGCTTGGCTTTGAGAGTTTTTACAGTAAGCAGAAACTACCCTGCTCGCAAGGGCTGAAAATGAAACTGTCATGACAAATTTTGGCCTTTTTTTGTTTCTTCTGGTTGCCTTAATGCCATTTATTGTGGTGTAACATGAAGACAAGAACATATTGTTATTACTGTGTAACTAGTAAACATTGAAGGACAAATCAACAGTTCATTTAGAGTAATTCAAATGGAAATCTTTGGTATAGGCAGAACTAATAATGTCTGAATACTGTTTGTTTCCCAGTGATGGGTTGCAGCTGAAAGGGCATCCGCTGCATAAAATATATGCTGGATAACCTCTTGAAGCCCAAGGTGTTTTATTTTACATCAATATTTTATTTCTCTTTGCTAACTGGGCTTATTGGACCCTAATTAGAATAAAACCTAAGTATCAAAACGATGTCCACATATGTGGACTCAAGGTCCGAATTTAAATAAATCCCTTTTTCCTGAATGTTTTTTAATGATATATATAACATAGACTTTTTGTTTTAACTTGCTTTGACTATCAGAGAGTAAAAACGATTTTTGTTTCCCCATTTTGGACAGTTAAAAATAGAGCTTGGGACATTTCCAACACAATTCGTAATTTTTTGATTTAGTGGCTAATTCGTATGAATTCGTACAATCTAATTCCTTCAATTTAGTACGATTTGCTCATCCCCCAATGACAGTTGGGTTTAGGGGTGGGGTTAGGTGCCACGCCTCCTTTTTAAAATCGTACTATTCCGTATGGACGAATTCGTATGAATTAGCCACTAAACTGGCAAAACGTAAAATACTTACGTTTTCTCGTGAGATCAGGCTGGACATTTCATATGCTGCAAAACAATTGTAGGATGACAACAAAATATAAAACATTCAAAGTATTTTAAGTAGACATTTAAGAGGTAAAATGTGCTGTCCATGTATGTGGACAATCAACCCCTTTATGTTGGCGGTTTATTCCGCTGAGACGAACCCAGATTAATAAAGGGACTAAGTCAAAAAGAAAATTAATAAATATTATACTGTGTGTTATGCTAAAAGGGCATTCCATGTGTTTCCATTACCATTCTAAGTATTAAGTTAAACATACACCAAATGGAAACACGTCAAATCCAATATATCACAAAAAGTTATATACTGTATATGTTTACTCTTACAATAGTTTTTTTCAGGCCATTTTAAGATAGAAAATTTTACAAATTTAAAAAAAACAGCATTTACAGATCACCTGTCAAAGTAGAAAGTCGCATCCTTTAATATTAGGTTAGATTTAGGTTGTGATGACCAAAATTTAATGTCTATTCTGTGTCTACTGATTTAGGTTGTGTTAAAACTGACCAAAATCCAATTTCGAGCCAACTTCTTAAACCAAAACCTCATGTTGACAATTATATAATAATAATACTGACAATTACTCGTCATGTATGGCTAGGCCCACACGGAATCTGCGTGTGCAGAATTCCGCAGATTTCTGCAGATTTTTAGCCTATTATTAATTCAGTTTATTTACTTGAGTAAACGTGTAAATCTGAATTTATTCAGTTTTTATTCAGTAATTTATTACTTTTTATTTCATATATTAAGGTTTTAGTTATGATACTCCGCTGGATACTCCCAAAATAATTCTGCAAAAATCCGCAGATTTTTACCAAAATTTTACCAAAAAAAAACGTCTGCAGATTCCGCCTGGGCCTGGGTATGGCAACCAAAATTCAACATCTGATAGACGTCATAGTGGTAGCGTCCACACAACGTCAAGCTGTAACATCATTAGATGTTGATATTTATTTAGATGTTGATTTTAGGTTGGAGGTTGAACACTGACATCTGCCTGACATTGCGTTCTGATGTCAACCCGAATTTCATTTCTAGACAAAATGCGATGTCCCCACGAGGTTGGGGTACAAAGTCAATCTGATGTCAGCTGGGTGTTTAAGGCCATTTCGGTCATCATACAGTAAACATCCATCATCTTCTCATTAGTGAAATGCATCTAAACCGTCTCTGGGTCAATGTAAGTAAAGATTTTGGACATTTTTAATGCTTCCAAACAGTTTGCTGCAATTATAAATCGCTCGTCTTGAGGTAGTTCATTATGATGTGATTTACCTTCTATATGTGATTTGATTGGACAGGAATCACAGGACTGATTTTTCTAATCCCCATAGACAAGCAAATAATAAAGTAGTGACTGCAGCGTTTTTTTGATGGTAAAGTAGTGGCGAGAGCAGTGGTTGTTGTATCTGTAAAACTACAACTACATTTGTCACCATTCTGGATCCTTTTCCTGTCCTATGAGTTCAGTATTGTTTTTAATCGAATTGTGACTTTTCATAATTTTAAGGTTTTTAATTAACATTTTTAAAATATCACAAATGTATTGTAAACATCAGTTGTGGATACCAGGATGTTGAGGCATTTTACGATTGTGAAATTTGGTGAAATATGCTGATAGTAAATGTGAGTAATACCCATGAGTAAAGCAACAAAACTCTATTTTCTCCCTAGGCACTACAGCTTGGCAACTGCTGTGTGTGTGTTTGTGTGTGTGTGTGTGTGTGTGTGTGTGTGTGTGTGTGTGTGTGTGTGTACGTGTTTTTGTGATATGTCAGGACACAAATCTGTATAATGATATGGGTATGACACAGGTATTACAAAAATAGGTGAAATATGAGGACATTGGTGACGTCCTTATTTCTCAAAAAGCTTATAAATCCTACGAAATGAGTTTAATCAGAGAGTAAAGCTGCACACAGTCTCCTGTGATGGTTGGGTTTGGGGTGGGGTGGGGTGAGGGCAATACAACATACGGTTTGGACTGTATGAAATGAATGGAAACCTATGCAATGTCCCCACTTTTCACAAAAACAAACGTGTGTGTGTATGTGTGTGTGTGTGCTCACGTATAAAATATTTGATTTCCTGTTAAGCCATTTATGCAGAAACGTTAAAAGTGACATTAATGTACCTGCTCTTTCTGGGTATTGTCTACTTAAAGTGTCGCTCATATAAAAATAATCCTAATCTTTGTTTAAGACTTAATCAAAATACCTTGTTTTAAGTTTTACATTAATATATATTGAAAAGTTTTAGATCTATAAATGTAAACCCCTTTTTAGCATATTCAAACAAGCATTGGGACTGTATCGACATACCATTCAAGTTGCCCAAAGAGTGGTTTAAACTCCAAGAATATTTGCTTATTGTTTTGTGTAATAGGCCTATGCGTGGATATTTATTTTCTTTTTATGTGCTCTCTCGTTTTCCCCTTATTTTGCATGCGTTTGTTATATGAGCTACTTAAATTTAATGCATAATTCCCCTAAAATGAACTATAGTTTGTAGAGACTGTATTTTTTTTTGTACTGTAAATCTTTTGTTGTCATTGCAATAGATAAACGAATAAATAAATGATCACGCCATGTGATCGGCATCATGACAGCAGCAACTCTGAGCCCCGAAGTGTCCGGCTTGACGCCTCCGTTTTCAACTCCATTCCCGCCAGCGCACGGCTAAGTGAGGTTTCTTCCTAAACTAATTTCGAGAGGATCATGTGCTTATGATTTATCACGGCCGGTCTCGTATTAGCTAATCACTATCTTCCAATCATACGAGCCCTAAGCTACTATAAATAACCACCGTTTTCAGTTCACCTTATCTTCGTTTGGAGGAAACCCCCCTCCTCCCCTTTTCTCCTCCTTTACCTCTGACTGGGCGACACGGCGGCCCAGTGGTAAGCACTGCGAGCCCCACAGCAAGAACACTGCCGGCCCTGGTCCCACAGGACCGGTGGGTGTTTCTGTGAGGAGTTTGTATGCTCTCCCCGTGTCCGCATGGGTTTTTCCCGGATTCTCCGGTTTCCTCCCACCATCCAAAGACATTCAACATGCATAACAAGCAAGCATGTTTCTAACCCCTCGTGCTCCCTTAGCTACCGCAGCAGGGGAGTTCTGAGATCCACCGAGCTCAGGCTACCCTCTCGCTCTGCCAAAAGGGAGGAAGCCCCAGGCTCGAGGAGTCCTTGAGCTCGGGGCTCTCTCCCGGGACAGCATGCCAAACAAGCTTTTATAAATCATCAGCTAAGTGTGAACTCTTGAATCTCGTTGATCACCGGCTGCAGCTGTGCTTCATGTCGAGCGCACCTAATGATTTTTTTGGCAAACCAACTTTTTAAACCTGCCTATACCAGTAAAGCAGTCCCTATCATAGCCAACCAATAAACGGTCAATCTCCTAAACGCTTTCCTAACCTTAACATCCCAACTCCTAAACCAACCCATATCACTAAACCTCCCGCTATAAACACAGCGTGATACACAATCTAAACTCTAACATGATAAATACATTGTACTGGGCGTTTTTTGTTATGCAAAAGCCTAACAAGACGTAAGGCTTGACCTTTTGTTGTCTCAATTTCCATAACGGGGAAAGATTTTTTAAATAGTGAAATTATTCAAACTTTTTCATTAATGCAGATGTTTCTTAAGAAGCCTTGTGAGTTCCTCAGTCATGAGGTGTGGTTTGCTTTATTTTACGTAACAGCAATGCATGACTTGACGTTAATAAAGTACTCAATGTCCTCAATGTGCTGATTCTGCTCACGCAATTCAGCTTACTCGCACGCTTCTGCGGGAAAACGATGGTCGTGTTTATTAGAACCCATTTATTATTTCTGAGAAACCCCAACCAAAGCAGCTGATGTGCTGGTTTTGTCCGAAAGTGTGTAATTATGAGTCTGGCGTTATAAATAGAGGCGCTGTATCAGATGAAACAGGAACGAGGGGATTCCTGAGAGCTCTTTATCACCCTTTCAAACAAAAACAAGAAGAAGACGAAAAATAAAGCGCCTCAGGCCTTTGACTGCTGCTTCTGGTATTTTAGCCTCATTCCCTGTGAATTTCATCTGAATCAAGGAACACATTTTAGGGCCTTTTGAGGGAAAACACCATGCAGATGTTTTGCCAAACAGGAACATCTGCTGTTTCCAGTGTACAAAATAGCAAACCAAAACCGCATACAAAATTCTGCAGAAAACTTCCCCCAAACAAACACACGTGGCCTGCTGCACTGCATACAGACAGATCTGCTTGTTCTGAAGTATAAATAGTTTTTCCACTGCTATTCGAGTTATGCAAATGCTTCCTCATTTCGGGCGACTGTACCCAGAGCAGTCTGCGGATGATGTCATCAGCTCTGTAGTAGCTCCATCAGCTCGGTGTCGCAATGTTTGTCATGCCGGTTCATATTGAGCAATGCTGACAGATGCGCACATATAAAGTCATATCAAAAAGTTAGCAATCAAGATTAGTAACATCCTGTATGAAAGCATTTTACGCCATTTTTGCCCAAGTCCTTTTTTGAGAAAGGTGAGGTCACTTTTATAAGGAATCTAAAACTCATACTCAATGGTTCATGCTTACGTTTCACGGAAAAAAATTCAGTGGCTTGCTAAACATTGCAGTTCTTTTCTCTTTTTTTTTTTTTGCCTGGTAGAAAATTCTATGTGGGTTTTGGGTGCAATTGTTTGAACATGAGCAAGCGAAAGGGAGAGAAATTCCCACGCAAGATACAGTCTTTGTCGAGCATTTTCATGGGCGAAGTAAGGACAATTCTAAGGGCCCACTCACACTATGCCGTCCGTACCGTGCCCAGGCCCGTTTCCCGGATCGTTTGAGAAGTGTATGCGCGCTGAATCGGGCTCAAGCACGGTTCTCTTGGCCGGCCCTGGCCCGGTTGGAAGAGGTGGGCCTGAGCGCGGTTCACTTGGGCAAACTGCGCCAAAGCCCGAAACTGAAAGCGAGACGTGACTTTTAAGGGACTGTTTCATATGGATTTTTAATCATTCTTACTGTTCAGTGAACGCAAACTGCCGTAGCTTATTAAATACGCAAACCCCTCACTGCACGACAGCTGCGCACCTTCAGCAGACCTCCTCATTCCTGCAGCACGAGAGCTTTATGATTGTTTATGAGCGCCAAAAGTGGCGGATCTGTTCGGCGAAATATCTGACTGCATGTCACTGCACGTCAAACGACTGAAACAATATAACTACAGAAATCTCCACTGTGCTGCTGAGTGAGAGAGCGCTTCTCACTGAACAGCGCAGCTGCGATGACGTAAGCGTGCCCAGGCCCAATTGTGGTGTGAGTGCGGGCCGTCGGGGGAGACGGGAGGGGGGACAAGCGTGCTTTGGCCCCGTTCGAGGCAACTGTCCCTAGTGTGAGTACGTTCTAAGGGCCCACGCACTTTAGGAGTTCTCAGAGTTACTATTAGGGACCCCAGTCTCATCCACACAACATCTAATAGTAAATTCAAATGCGATAGCTACTGAGTAGTAGGCAATTTCAGTCGCAGCTAAAGTTTTATTCTAGGGTACAGGACAAGGGGTTGCTCATTAGTACCCATCAGCTGGTGGTATATTAGCAATCCAAGCTCCATCTGAAAATGTGGTCCCGTAGACGTTAATGGAGACCACGAAATACTTTGGGAGGTACCTATTTTTGCAGTTTTTGTTTATGCAATGTTTCTGCTAGAGGCCGATGTGTGCGCTTTTTCGTACGTTGAATATCTCTTGCGAGCGCCCGTAAAACCCACCAGAGGCTGCTATCGACCGACTGATGAATGAATGATTGACTGGGCCAATCGACCGACCCACCCTCCCTAAACACAACCAATTTTACTGATTGACCCGCTTGCCCACTTTCTTCCCTAAACCCAACCAATTTTAGCAATTGAGCCGCCCACCCTCTTACTTCCCTAAACCCAACCAACGATTTACAAAAGCCGTCAAGAAAAAGAAAAGCCCTCGTCTGATTTTTACCACGTTTTCAGATTTTACCACATTCTCAACCTTGTTTATTCACTCGATCGTTTCATTTTTTAGATTCTGCTTTATTTCTTACCTGATTTCTGGAACTGCTCTTTCACCAGACTCAAACCCGGTTGCTGTCGTCGTAGTCAACTCGTCTTTGTGACTTAAGTCCGCCGACAAACAACACGAGCTAACTGGACAAACTGGTTGCGGTGGTAAGCCCTCCACACGGTAAGCTGGTAAGCGCCAAAAGGAACGGCGTCACACCACCCTGCAGCATTCGCTTAAAAAATGAAATGCAGCCATACGTACCTTCGCCTACACAATTTGCGGTCTCCAGAAACATCCACAGGACCATATTTTCAGAATGAGCCTGTGTTGTAGATTAGACAACCACCTAGCTTGCCTATACCCAGATACAGGTACTGTATATATCATGGTTTATCAGTTCACTACAGTTAATATGACAGTATGCTGTAGCATAAATTAATAAACAATGCGTTGTAAATACTATTATACTGTAAATACACAGTATAATACACTTTACGATATTATGGTTAAAAAACATCAGTTTTACTATAAATGACTGTATTTTTTATACGGGTTGCCTTTTTAATTCTTGTCTGTTAGTGTTTATTTTAAATCAATAATTTACATTTAGATATTGGTTGATACTTGCAGGTTTGGCATGCTGTCCCAGGAGAGAACCCTGAGGTCAGGAATAATTGAGTCTAGGGCAGGGGTCTCAAACTCCCAGCCCACAGGCCATTTACGACCCGCCCTCCTCCACGCTCAGACCCACAACTGACGTCAAAAATATAACAAGATTCGGCTCCCATAACATATATTTTTGAATCGCTATCATTGTTGTGCATATAGGCACTTGTGGTTTTGACTCCCCCACCTATTGGATGTTTAAAGTACTACACTCTATTATGCTGCATTTCAGTTTTACTTTCGGTTTCTCTCGAGAGTAACGCACATGCAGGTTATTTCTGGGACTGATTTAAACGTTAAGATAAATGTCCATACATGCTCTATTTTTACTAAAGCTCGATTTATGCAAATATTCAAGGGTCATTTGATTATTATCAGTTTTATACCACCTGTATTTTGTTGAACATTTTTTCATGGCTTACGTGTTATGCTGCTGGTGTAAAAAAATATGCTAATTTTACTTATATTCAATTCAAATGGTCTCATGTATTAGATTTTCTTCATATGCGTTTTGAGATTTCTATGACAACTATGTACACTTTACCGCTGGTTGAATTGAACATGTTAAAGTAAATGTGAGTATATGCTTACTTTTCCCCTCTTTGTTGTAGTTTAAAAAAAAAGAAAGATACTAAGAAGAACAATAGCCTTTAAAGTCACCCAAACTGCTGTTCTGTTGTTCTTACACTACCTGGTAAACCTTTGGTAAACCAAAAATTGGTTGTGACAGAACAATAATAATTATTATTATCATTATTATGACTATTTAAATGTCAAAATGCTAACTTAATTAGCCACTGATATATTTCAGTAGTTGAGTGTAGCAAAAAAACATGCTAATGCATTCGTGAAAGGTAATGCTTGAATTAAAAACATCATGTCTGTTGTCCTAAGATGCACCAATTACATAATTTTTTCTTGTGCTTGAATGTTAAAGCGGCCTTCCTATGAATTGTCAGTCACTGAAATGACTCCCCTGGGCTGTGTTCGAAACCACATACTTCCATACTACTGTATATAGTATATAGAGCCGAGTACTATGTCCGAATTCATAGAATTCGAAAATCAGTATGCGAGAAGTACCCGGATGACTTACTACTTCCGGCGAGATTCTGGAGTGCGCATCCCATGCATGCTGCACTATCCCATCATGCCCCGTGAGAGAATTCATGAATGGAAGTGAAGCAACGCAACTGACGCAGGTAGGTCATGTGACCATGGCAAAATGGCGAATGTAGTACGTCTGAATTCCATTCATACTTTTCACATTCCTACTGTATAGAACGTACTTTTCTAACGGCAGAGTAGTACGTTTAAATTCAAATGCAGTACCTACCGAGTAGTAGGCGGTTTCGGACGCAGCCCTGGTCTAAGGGGTGTAGCATGTAAGTGGTTCCAAGATCAGGTAGTTCTGAGAGCTCCCCCTGGTAAAGCGGGAGATGAGGTGGACGGGGGGTGGACGGGGTGGGGACGGAATCTTCAAAAACGAAGATAAAGCTGCGGTCACACTGTACTTTTCTCCCCATAGACTTCCATTCATACACACGTGAATGTGTCAGACCGGAAACGCAAGCACCTGCGACAGGTTTTCGCGAAATCAAATTACTTGACTGTGTGAGACCAATTGAGGATCAAAACATGACCTCTCCGAAATTTACAGAAATTTAAAACATGGACCAATCGCCTGCTTTTTTAAATGTCTAATCTTGTTCAATCCCGCCCCTTTTTACAAGCCCAAACTCTGATGTGACTGTGGCATAAGTAAGGTGAAATGGACAATTTACTGTAGGTTTGTATTAATCTGATTGGTTTATAGATGATTGCAGATGAGGGACCAGCTGCGATCAATCATTAGTTTATAAAACTTCTCATGTCAATGGGCCATTTTAACATGGTCTCCTGCATAAAGGGTTTGTAATCACTGCACCATACGCATAAATATTCACTTCCATCTGGTGTATTTTATAAGGTCATGCTTTACCAGCATTGCCCTGTAAACTCCTCATAAATGTCACCGAGAGTTCAGACTGTTACATAATTCTAAAACAAGTCCTCGCATGGTTGTAGAAGTCCTACACAATGCGCAATGTGTACTTTAGGTGTGTTTACCTGCGTCTTTAAGTGGGAGTGAGACAAACCCAGCCTGACTCATTCTATATTTACATTTACATTTAGTCATTTAGCAGACGCTTTTATCCAAAGCGACTTACAAATGAGGACAAGGAAGCAATTTACACAACTAAGACCAACAATGAATAAGTGCTATAGGCAAGTTTCAGGTCTGTAAAGTCTAAGAAGGGAAGTATTAGTAGTATTAGTATTTATATTTATTACCTGCACTCTGTCACAGAAAGTTTTTTTTTTTATTATTATTATTATTTTTAAGAGTTTCTCTATTAGTCCTTGCTGAATACACTGCACCTTTAGGCAGTTATCAAGCACAGAGCAAACGGTGTTGATGATAAGCCTCTTCTCTGCACAGAGATTGCATCACTTCCCTTTCGTCATGCAGGAAAAGTGCAGCCTGCAAATGAGAAAAAAAAAAAACAATGAGCTGCTTGTGAGGGACAGTCCCTTTTGATAACCATCACCAGCTTTACCTTTTACTGGAGCGTTCTTTACATGTCGTAAACCGCGGTTATCTTAATGTCCATAAAGGCATCACTGTATTTTCATAGACATGTAAGATAAGTGTTCTGGGAAGTTCAGCCGTGAATATGGGCCAGGAGGTGATTACTAAAATATTCTACATAAGATAAATGAAATAATCTGTATATGATAAGCACCAATCAAAATTTTAAGCCTTTTCAGGGTAATAGTTGACCTCGGTGGGTTCACTGAATCATCATAACATCGAAATTCAACCCGAGATATTTAAATCTGACAAACTACTTCCTCTTTCGGTCTTCTTCTGTCTCTTGTTTTCATTGCAAATCTACGTTTTTCTAGTATCTTCAGAAAAGCAACTTGTTAAAGCGGCATGTTGAGCTCAGGGAAGGCAGAAACGTTGTCGTAAGCTTGTGAAAGAGAGAAAAGGCAGAGCGAAAGTGTCTCTCTTTCTCTCTCTCTCTCTCTCTGCGTAATTCCACAGAAGTTCTACAGAATCACATGATCACAGCAGCCGCTACTAGAGAATTTCACATTTGATTATGGAAGTACACTGGAACACTCTTGACAGCTGGCGTAGAGCCGAAGATACCGATTAGACTTTATGAAAGGAATTTTTGTCTTTTATTTCCATTTCCGCAGCTTATGATAAGAGACAGTAGTGCTTGCTCTTGGAGATCTGGACGCACTCCCAATGCTCAATCCCATACTTCTGTTTTTAACACATACAGAAGAGTGCTGTTGTTGTGAAGAAATAAAAGACACTCTTTAACCCCTTTTTTTGGGGTGAAGAGCCTGGTATGGTAGCTTAATTGACATTTGATTACAGCATTGTTTAGTATTTTTTAAATCTTAAAAGTTCTGAAGTTTTAGTGTCCTCTAAATAACACTCCAGATTTGTTTTAAATAAGTATTTCAAGAGTTTACACTTAGCTCATGATTTATACATAGCTTGTTTGGCATGCTGTCCCGGGAGAGAGCCCTGAGCTCAAGGGATCCTCGAGCCCAGGGCTCCCCCCCTTTTGCAGGGCGAGTGGAGATTGAGCTCAGGTCTACCTCAAACTCCCCCGCTGCTGAGGCCAAGGCAAACTTCCTGAGAGTAAGACATTATAAAAAAGGTTTAGGCTTATTTTATCTATAATATAGAGCACATTTGGATGGTGGGAGGAAACTGGGGAACCCGGGGGAAACCCACGCAGACACGGGGAGAACATGCAAACTCCACACAGAAATACCAGATGGCTCAGCGAGGACCCAACACCAGTGGTATTCTTGCTGCGAGGCAACAGTGCTAGTCACTTAACACTTTTAACAAATTTATGTGGATCGAACATAAAGATAAAATTAAGTTGCCCCAATGAAATTTCAAGAATTGTGTTGATTCATATTTTAAACAGTAGTAAAAGTAGTTTGAAGAAGCAAAAAAATTAATATTTGTTTAAGTTTACCCTATTCACCTGTACCGCATGTCTTTGGACTAGGGGAAACCGGAGCACCCGGAGGAATGTAATGTAATGTAATATGTAATGTAATGTGTGTATTTATATAGTGCATTTATTGTGTATGGCCATACACCCAAAGCGCTTCACAATCATCAGGGGGGGGTCTCTCCACACCACCACCAGTGTGCAGCATCCACTTGGATGATGCGACGGCTGCCACAGGACAACGGCGCCAGTGCGCTCACCGCACACCAGCTATTGGTAAAGTGGAGAGACAGTGATAGAGCCAATTCTGTGGAAGGGGATGATTGGGAGGCCATGATCGTATGGGCTGATAGAGGGACTTTGGCCAGGACACCGGGGTTACACCCCTGCTCTTTCACGAGAAGTGCCATAGGATTTTTAATGACCACAGAAAGTCAGGATCTCGGTTTAACGTCTCATCCGAAAGACGGAGGAAGCCCATGCAAACTTGGGGAGAACATGCAAACTCCACTCAACAACTGGTCCAGCTGGGACACAAATCAGAGGCCTTCTTGCTGTGAGGTGACAATGCTAACCATTGAGCCACTGTGTCGCCCAATAATTAAATGAATAAATTTAAAAAAGTTTGCTGGCAAGTAAGTTTGTTTTTCGACTATTAGCAGTGCAGTAGATCGGTGAGGATGTTAGAAACACATTTATGAGGATTAACAGCCAAACAGCAGAGTATGTTTATTTCTTGTAAACTCAGGAGCGCTGAGGACTCTGCTCTGCCCGCGTGGTGCCACGGCAGCTGGCTGCACGCCTTTATGTGGCTGGTATGAAACTGTTTCCTGGTTACGAGTCTTCTGGTTCACATGCGCAATGAGGCAGACGAGCCTTTTCTCGTTTTACTGTAAACGCCAGTATAGAAAGAAGAAGTAAATGGCAAAAGGCTGTTTGTACGAAATAGGTCTGATTGGCAGAAGTCCCTTGTTTCTGTGAAACGTTTTCATGTACAGATCATTTTAAAATTTTACTCAAAAAAGAGCTCTAAAGTGCAAAATGTGTACTGCTTATTGTGATCGTAAAAAGTTCTACACTCCCAAAAATGTTATTCTAACTTAGAGTTATTGTCTTGTTTCCAGTGGAAATCCAACCCTAAAAATTCTGAATCAAGAAGAATTTTCTAGACTAGGAAATTTTTATTTATTTATTTTTCAGAGATATTAAGTCCTTGTATCAAGCAAAACCTTTGAAAAAATAATCTCATTTCAAAGGGAAAATAAGATTATTTTGTTTAACCTTTGGAAAAACTGATGTTTTTATTATTTTTTAACACTTTACGAGCTCTCTATTAGTGCCGAAACAAAGACTTTTAATTTATGTCATGTATACAAGCGTTAATCATTTTTTAAAATAATCTTTTTATTGTTTTTAGCATAAGAAAAAAATCAATAACCTAAACAGAACAAAAAACAACATAAAAAAATTAAAATAAGGGGGTTACAAAGGCCATTTCAAAATACACAAATAGTCGGACACAACATAATACAACATCATCCAGAAAGCATAAGGAAATAAATAGAATTAAATATAAAACAAAACTAATTTACAGAGAAATGCATAGGCTCCACAATTCGACTTACTCCAGACCAATCTCATTTATAAAGAGTTACAAGTCAGCATTACTGATATAAAACATAATTGGGCTCCAGATTTTTAAGAATGTGTTTATTTTGTTTGTCATCCCATGTCGCATTTCCTCCATGGGCAACACGTAACTTAAGCTCCTAACCCAAATTTCGAAGACAGGCACATAATCTGACTTCCAATTTTGTAAAATTATTTTCTTTGCTAATATCAAACACAAAGATACTGCCTGTGATATATATTTATCTCCTATTTCTGAGGTGTCTCCAAAAATGCTCAATTTTGGACCTGGTGACAGACTTATCCCGTATACTTCAGATATAAAATTAAAAATGCTCTGCCAAAATGAACTAATTTTATGGCATGAACAGAATGAGTGAGCCAGTGTACCTTCAGAGTTTTTACATTTGTTGCACAATGAGGAAGAATTTAGAAAAATCTTATTTAATTTCACTTAAGAATAATGAAGTCTGTGGACAACTTTAAATTGAATCAGTCTGTGTCTCGTGTTGATAGAGCAATCATGAATTTTGGAAAGAAAATCTTCCCATGACTCATCTGATATCACTGTAGTTAGCTCTTTCTCCCACCCTTTCCTAATTTTGTTTTGTTATATTCTCAAGTGTCTGGTGTAAGGATATATTTTAAAAACCAGGAAAATTTTTCCTAGTAAAATCCCTTATTTGTAAATACCTGAAAAACTCAGATGATTGAAGATCATATTTAGATTTTAACTGACTAAATGAGCCAAATTTATTATCAACATATAAATCTCTTATATATACTAATCCTTTTTCTTTCCAACGTGAAAATGTTTTGAGTTCCAGGAATAAAGGCATTACAAGTGTTAATTAAACGACTAAATCATAACACACCGATAGGGTTCTGCTGTAAACACCATCTTGTGGTCAGAAATTTATTCGAGGTGCAAACTCTCAGTGCATTATGGGTTTTTTATCGTGCTGTTGAGTGTAAAGGGGTTGTACACTCGTTAAAGTGGTGCACTGTGGGATTGGATTGAATGGACTTCAGAACGTCGACTATTATTTCGGACACCACTACAAGTGGCAGCTCCCTCAAATATTGCAATATTAAACATGCCATGAAGTGCTCTGAAATGTGCATTTTTTCTTTCAATTTTGACGTAATTTCAATTGAAGCAAGAAAACAGGGCGGGATATATTATAGTAGCTCCTCCCCTTTTATTAAATAAAACAGCCAATAGCTTTTTGTTTTTATCACAGCTCCGCCAGTGAGAGCGCATCAACATTTTTGGCAATTTTTGTGGAGAATTTTGTAAAAAAGCTGCAAATTTTTGTGGAGTGATTTTAAGAGTATCATAACCACAAACATAAAAAAATAAAACCTCTTAAAACTTATTTAATGTTTACAATGCAAATCCAATTAGATCCACTTATTTGATAAACAAAGCAAGTCTGTCATATAATATATCGACTATAAATGTTACTTTACAATCTGCATTGTAAATAAATTATATGAACATTTTATTATTACTATTATTATATCACAATAATAAAAGTGAAATTATTTAATTAATATGAATACATATAAATGTACACACATTTACAGAAGTAAATACATAGACTCAATGATAGGCTAAATATTCTGCGGAAATCTGGGGATTTCTGCGCGCAGATTTCGCGTGGGCCTAAACATGAGAAGTGTCTTTAGGGGGGCGGGACATGTGGGATACTACATAGCATTTGATTGGTCAGTAAATTTGATGAGAAATTGAAGTATGATGTGACATCAGAAAAATAGTTGATGCATTTATGCTTAAGTAAAAAACTCCTTGTTTGTTTTGTTTTTAGTTAAATAATCAGGGTGCTTTCACACTAGCGCTTTTGGTCCGCACCCAGGTTAATTTGACGCCAGAGTTCGGTACGTTTAGCTAGTGTGAACGTGTCTTCAGAACTCAGGTGCGCACCCACGAACCATACCCAAGTCTGCCTGAAAGAGGTGGTCTGGGGTACGGCTCATGGGATGAATGCAATTGTGCCAAATAAGTGAAAAGCCAACTATACAACAAACTATCGTAATGTTCATTCTTGTGTGTGTCTGTGTATCACGTACTGTACCTTGGTGACAAACGGGACTGAGCCAGGGCAATAACAGTGATGATAGCCATTTCACACAGTGATGCCAGTAAATATTCGGAAAATTTCCTGAACTACTTTACCGGTAATCTCTGTTCACACAGGTAGCGATGTTACAGATTTTTTCTGACATCATTAACTAGAAATTAGCTCTAAATGGCTGCGCTTGTATTTGTAAACATTTTACTACATTACAATTTGTATGGATGGATAAGTTTTGTAAACAACTTCGATGACAACATATGAAGAAACACTTTCGCATGTCGAGATGTTCATAATATGTGTGTGTGCTGGCGCTCACCTGCTCCTTCACGTGCACACGCGTCAAGCAACTGAAGGAGGCAGAGCTTGAAGGTAAACAAACAACAGCTTATCAGAAGCATTTTATCGATAATTATTTACAAAATTGGCATTAAGAAGAAACATAACGTTATCTGACTAACATCTAGCCACTAAATGTGTCTGGAAATTATATTTAAAGGCTTTTATTTTCATATACCGCGTGGATGTGAATTCGTCGGACTGTTCTGATTGGCTAAAGTAGACGTCTCAAATCAGCACATTTCTAGACATGCACGCGCTCTTTCCAGCGATTTTCCTTCTGAGTTAACACACAGCAACATTCCAGCAAATTACCAGTAATGTTACAACTTCTCTTTCAGGAACATTGCCATAACGATTTTACCGGTATTTACAAAAAGGGCCTGTTCACACAGACAGACCTTTCCGAAAAAAAAAATGTGGGTAATTTTCCGTAAAGGTCTGTATATGTGAAAGAAACTAATGTGTGCTTGTCTCCTCTAAAAACAGAGATTGCATTATGTTCTGAACGTTTATAATATTTTTGCAGCAGATAGACGCGAGTCACTTTCTGTATGTCCAAAACCAAAAGATTCAGTAAAAGCAGAATGACTGTCATTTCCGTACGATTTTCCATTTTGGGCCCACTGGCATTCAGAAGGAAAGAAGACAGTGTGAACTCAAACCAACCGAGAAGGTGGCAAGGGGGGACAATCGAACTTGGGTTCAGTCCAGGCAATTGAAGTGTGAAAGCACCCTCAGATTACATCTGTCTGAGGCATTGGGCGTGGCCAACATACTTAACCACACCCCTCCAACTATCAACAAATAGAAATAGTGAGGGGGTAAATATTTTCCAGATCTTTTTGAATGATATACCTACTTTCCTACATCCAATCAGCTTGCGGTAGAAAAAGCCAAGCCCACTGTTTTCTCCTTTATTACTTTGTTTCTCAGGGAACTGCATCACTATACCCACAAAAACAGGTGCAACTTCCAGTTCATGCGGACTTTAAACGTACATGGAAACAATTATAGAATCATTTTGATTTTGCATGAAAACAAAGCTCAAGTTTAGTTTTTAAACATGTATTGATCACCGGTCACACTTTACAATAAGGTTCATTAGTTAATGTTAATTAATGCATTTTCTAACATGAACAAACAAGGAACAATACATCTACTACGGTATTTGTTCATGTTAGTTAACGTTGGTTAATGAAAATACAGTAGTTCATTGTTAGTTCATGTTAACTCATGGTGCATTAACTAATGTTAACAAGCACGGACTTGGATGTTAATAATGCATTAGTAAATGTTCAATTGAGATTAATAAATGCTGTACAAGTGTTGTTCATGATTATATCATGTTAGTAAATGCATTAACTAATGAACCTTATTGTTAAGTGTTACCTGATCACCAAAGTTAACTGTTTCTAAGGTAACACTTTATTTTGATGGTCTATTTGAGTATCAGTAGACTGTCTGCTTAATATCTGTTGATACTGCTCCTTCAACAGACATTTAACTATAAGAAACTTAGCAAGTACATGTCAACTTACACTAACTCTAACCCCAACCTAACAGCCTACTAATAATCTAATAAGAATTAATATGTGCTTTAAATTCAACAAACGGACCATCAAAATAAAGTGTGACCGTTTTTAATTGTAAGCATGCACTAAATGGCAACTCTTCCACGAACACAATGACTCTCGAACACACATTCTCAGACTAACCCCTCACGTTCACTCCCAGAAATGCGTAAGCACTGTGTACGCATTCCAGTCCGCTGAAGTACACCACAACACACAGCGTGACTTCAGAAACACCACTGCCTTCCCAGCAGACGCAGTTCAAAAGAGTTGCGACAGTCACACACCTCTTCCCCTTTATCACAGATCACAGAGAAACAGAGAGAGAGAGATCAGCTGTTACTACGCAAACACCAGAGACAAGTTTGCACACTTAAAGCGGAATTACAGTTTCTGAGAATTTTTTTTTTTTTTTTTTGATGTGGCTTCTGCTCAAACTTTCTACATAAATAAAACATGTGCTCTTGTTTAAAAGTGTACCTAAATATTTAATAAAAAGAAAATGTTTTATTTGAATGAATGGGTTTATTTTATATTTGTTTTGTTTGTTGTGGTGCGACATATTACTAATGAACTCCAGCAGATATTGTTTAAAGCATCAATAGCTGTAGACTTACATATATGTTGAAGACGAATGGTCACCGTTTATTTTGTCACAATGCACTAGCTTAATAAACTACTAATTAGCCGCTTATTAGTAATCAGTAAGGTCGAAGTTGGGTTTAGGTTTTGGGTAGGATTCGAAATGTTGAATAAGATCATACTTTATTACTACAGGTAATAAGCTAGTGGATAATAGCATAAATTGTGACTAGCATGAATTATGACTAGCATGAATTGTGACCTAAAGTTTTACCATATTAACTTATCACAAAATAGTTAGAAGAAAGTGGGTTTAGGTTTTGGGTAGGATTAGAGATGTAGAAAAGGATCATGCTTTATAACTACAGGTAATAAGCTAGTAGTTAGTAGCATGAATTGTGACTAGCATGACCTAAAGTGTTACCAGATGACCTTATTACAATATAGTTAGTAAGGTAGAAGTTGGGTTTAGGTTTTAGGTAGGATTAGGGATGTAGAATTAGATCATACTTTGTATCTACAGGTAATAGGCTAGTAGTTAATAGCATGAATTGTGACTAGCATAAATGTAACCTCAAATGTTACCAGATGAACTAATTACAAAATAGCAGGGGTGTAGCGAACATTTTAAAAGTGTTTACACAGTTTACACGAACAGTTTACATTCAAATAATTATTAGTCCTGTTTCTAAGCAGTGGTCCAGTAGGTAGTGTTGTCGCCTCACAGCCAGTAGGTTGCTGGTTCGAGCCTCGGCTCAGTTGGTGTTTCTGTGTGGAGTTTGCATGTTTTCCCTGTGTGGGTTTTCTCCGGTTTCCCCCACAGTCCAAAGACATGCAGTACAGGTGAATTGGGTAGGCTAAATTGTCCGTAGTGTATGAGTGTGTTGGGATGTTTCCCAAGTATGGGTTGCGGCTGGAAGGGCATCCGCTGCGTAAAAACTTGCTGGATAAGTTGGCGGTTGATAAAGTGACTGAGCCGATAAGAAAATGAATGAATGATATATATATATTACAAGGTTCTATCTGCGTTCTGAATGATTTTGAGATATTGAGCTTCAAAGTTTTTCCATATACGTAGCAAACAATGTGTTAAACATTGTTTTTTTTAAATAAAAAGTTTTAAAATGTAAACGACTTATAAAAAAACATCCCGTAATGTAAATAAGTTGTCTTTTAATAAGAATATTGAATATATAAGAATATATACCAATTTTGACAAAAATGTCAGATGGAACCTTATAATTCTAAGGTGATGATATATATATATATATATATATATATATATATATATATATATATATATATATATATATATATATATATATATATATATATATATTAGTTAGTTAGTTAACTATATTATATATTAACTTTATGTACTGGTTATTAAACCTATACTGTAAAAAGTGATTAGTTACAATACTTTTAAAAAGCCTTAAGAGTCGCCAACAAGTTGATTTCACTTCAAGCCGGTAGTAAACTTATAATTATGCACATAGTTTGTTTACTTAATCATTTTAAGCAACACGTTTACTCTTTTTTTTTAATGTTAGTATTGAGTTGCTAATAAAATAACGTATTGTGTGCGTTTATCATCAAATGTGTTTAATAAAATATGTAACCTTTTTTGGGAATCAATGTGGACATAATTAATTAGATGACACTTATGGATCAGAAACGGCTTATTTTGGAACCCCTTTATATTATTAAGTATAACAACTAACATGTGTTAACACTTAAGTCATCTGATAAGCCTAGATACTAGAGACATCTATGATTAACAATCTCTTATACCTATTTGTCCTAAACCTGTCCCTAACCTTAACCCTATGTAGTATTTTTTCCCTCATATGTAAAGGGCTTATCAGTACAGTAAGTTAATATTGTTGACCAAGGTTGTTCCCTTAAAGAGTGTGTAAAACATTGACTGTAATCCCGAGCTTCCTCATATCAGTCAAAGTCTTACTGGAAGAGCGGGGGGAGGATCATTCCCGTTCGCTTAAGCCAATATCTCTGAATCAACTTTAACCCTTCCTGAGAGCAGTCCGGGAATCTGAATCACAGACAACTCTGATTCATGAACCACCACAGATGTTTACGAGGACAAGGAAATGAGAAAAACCCCAAGACACAGCATTAATTTTTAGAAAAATAGTGCTCTTTAATAAATTATTGAAATGGTTCTTCGGTTTCATAAATATAAATACGAGTCACATCCATCGTCAAACATGGTTGAGATGTCTTTACAAAAGGTCTAAATGCATCTTCATGTATGTAAACAGTGTCTGGCATGAGAAGGCTGAAAAAAACACAGGCGATCCTCAGACACAGAAGACCCGTGTTGGTTAATACATTCAGTAACGGTGCTAACACATACATCTTCACTCAACATTTTGTTCCACAGTGTCTGTCGTTCAAGTACAAGCAGAAAAGTGTCCTTTGATATCAAGTTGAAGTTGAATTATTCACCATGTCGTGAGATGAAATCCTTTTCAGAGATCTCCCAAGTGATGTTAAACAGAGAGATTTAATAAAAACTCATTTCTTTCTATTATGTTACTTGTATACTGTAAGATACA
Source organism: Danio rerio (assembly GCF_052040795.2). Classification (NCBI taxonomy): domain Eukaryota; kingdom Metazoa; phylum Chordata; class Actinopteri; order Cypriniformes; family Danionidae; genus Danio; species Danio rerio. The sequence continues at coordinate 62,369,524 of NC_141023.1, forward strand.
AGTATTCATCCTGAAGTTTTAATTACAATCTTTCAATTTTTAATTTAATTTAAAAGCTTAACTATGCTAATAACGTTCATTGGACAGCAGTGGTTTACCCTGTAAACCAAAAACTAAATTAATTTTAAATAATGTTGACCTTTAAAACTAGTTTTATTCCAGCCAAACTAAAAAAAGAGAAAAGAATATGCAGTAAATACTGTCAAAACACCTTGCTTTGTTTGGGAAACATCTGAAAAAGAATTCAAATTTCACAGGACAGGGCTGATAATTTGATCTTCAACTGTATTTGTGTGTGTTCAGTCTTGCTATGTTGTTTGTCTCTGTCTACGAGTTGTTTCTCAACAGCCTGCCCGCTGTGCAGTTCTTCCTTTTTCCTTTGAAAGGCACAAATATTTACTTGGAAGAAGGGCGGTGGCGGCTGGTTTCTGTCGAACGTCTCCCTGCGTGGAGATTCAGGGCAGTGCAAAGGCAGTGATTGGTGCCCACAGAGTGGGTTGTTTGTTATACTGGCATAATATCCATCCATCAAGTCTCTTATGGCAAGAATGGCGCTTCAACATCAGCCGCATAGGAATGGATCAGCGATCGTACCAGTGGCTGGACAACTCCATGTGCTCTCCATGTACTTCCAGGCCCAAAAACGTAAGCCATAATCAGCTTCCTGATTGCTCTCTTTCAGGCATTAAATAGGGGCGTCATACTCCTGCAGGAAGTCTTTGAGCTGCTGGGGCAGATGTTCTCTCTTGCTGGACACATCCGTGTGTCCGTTCACAGTCTTCCTGCAGAGATGCTGAAGCGAGGACATCGAGCACTGCAGAGGCCTGAGCAGCTCCAGAGGGATTTTCTCCCCTCCTGTGTAGATGTAATAGGAACTTCGAGGGATCCCGATGGACAGAGCGCTCCTTGGCATGTAGTGCTGGACCAGTCTCAGTACGCAGTCAAAGCGGGGCACGGATTGCATGCTCTTGGAGTCCGTCTGCAGGAAAAACGACTTGTTGTCGCACTGCACCCGCAGATTCTTGGTGCCTGATTCAGTCTTCACGCTGAGCGTGAAGAAGTGCCGATTGTCCGAACTGTCTCTGACCAAGAAGGTCCCGCTGGGCTCGGAGCTCAGCAGGTGGTTGGCCTCTTTCCCGCTGATGGCGCCCCAGTAGAAGCCGCTCTCCTGCAGCATCCTGATGGTGTGCTGCACCAGCTGAAACTGCACCTTGGAGCTGAAGGTCTTGAAGTGGTAAAACGGCAGCCGCATGCTAGCGTCAAACAGGCCGCTGCTCATTGCGTTATCCAACTTGCTGTGGGTTATCATGGCGATACACACCAAACCCTGAGCTGCCGGGAAGCAGATCTGATGATGATGATGGAGAAACAGTGAGAGAGCTGGTCAAAAGAGCCTGGAAAAAAGAGAAAGTCAGGATGAGTATCACAGGAAACTTCATAGGAAATCTGTCATCTAACTAAGAGCAATCTGCCATTGTAGATTATGCACTCAATTATAAAACAGATTATACTGGTATAATATTGAACCTACATTAAACTTAATATATTATTAAACCTAAATTAAACATATATAGTAAATTCTATATAATATTAAAGACTGTTATCAAACTAAGAGCGTTCTGCCATTTGTAGATAATGTACTTAATTATAAAACAGATTATACTGGTATAATATTGAACCTACATTAAACTTAATTTATTATTAAACCTAAAAATAGGTTTATTATTAAACCTAAATTAAACATATATAGTAAATTCTAGATATTATTAAAGACTGTTATCAAACTAAGAGCGTTCTGCCATTTGTTGATTTAAGTATACAATTATACGCCAGATTATACAAGTATAATGTGAATTTGAAAATTGAATATGCAGAAAATGTACTTTTATAAGTTTAAATAACAGCCAATGTCTTAATAATAGGCAGGTATCAAGCTAACGTTAGTTAAGAGTGAGAATTAGTATTTAAAGTCCTACTGTATTTACTTTAATAAGTAGTATTATCAATTCTTACTCTTTCATACAATTCAATATATTTCTATGCATTAGTTTACATTTAAAGTGGAACAAAACATTTAATCATAATTGTTCTATTCACTTTTATACAGTTTTGAAAACTTTTTTCATGTTGACTACTGTATATCATCCACAACTGTTTAGAAAATGTGGTTAAATTAATAATGATAAAGCCCCTGAAGTCCTAAAAGTTAATTCCAAAGTATAAAGTAGTCTATAAATTATCTTAAAGCAACAAAAATAATTAGGAAAAAAATTTATGTCTTACCTATGAGTCTCTTTTGTTGAATGAGAACTTCGTGTAATATACAGAGTGTCGAGTCTCGGCTCTTGTCTTCCCTGCTTTAGAGAAGTTAGTGTTTCTTTGTGGAGCTGAGCTGTCGCGCTCTCTTATATGGGCTGGCTTGTCGTCATCTTCTAGTTTGGCCCATCCTCCCTTCCAGTAAAGGTAGGTTGTCAGTAATACTATTACTGGTACTAGAAATTCTCCTCCCTCCCCCCTCTGCTGTTCCAGATTTTACAGTAAAAGCGTATTCCCTAACGCGGCGCCTCCCTTTTGTTGATCAGCAGATAGAGTTGCCTGGGAACAGGGCTGTGTTTATGACGAACTCCTTCAGGCTCAAGTAGGCTTATTTTCACTATAATAAGAGTCCTAAACGGTGTTTTGTAGCTATGTTTAGCTGGTAGCACATATGTCTAATGTATTCGACGTGTTTGTTGTTTAATATCGTTAATATTTTTGAAACAATCCGACTTGTTAAACTCTGACGCAGTTTAGCTTTTTTTTGTTTTTTTTGTTATGATTACCCGCATGTATCCAAAAGAGGGCGCTAATGTTGCCGGCTACTATTTACTAGAAGTTCTCTTAAAATACATTTACAGTAGGTAAAATTAGACACTTTCAGTTTAGCTTTCATCAATTACACCAAATTAAAAGCCCTGCTGTGAAATTATATATATATATATATATATATATATATATATATATATATATATATATATATATATATATATATATATATATATATATATATATATAATTTTTTTTTTTTTTTTTTTCAATTCCCAAGTGATGTTTGACAGAGCAAGGACATTTTTTACTTTATTTCCTATTCGATTTTTCTTCAGGAAAGTATTACTTGCTTTAGTTTGGGTGAAATTAATGTAGTTTTTTATTTTACAAATTAATAATAATAATAAAGATATTAATAGTACTCTTAAGAAAATGATTTACGATTGGCTACAGAACAAAACACTGTTGTCTAATGACGTGTCTAGGTAATGTAATTACCCTAGTTAAGCCCTAAAATGTCACTTAAGCTGAATACTATTATCTTGCTAGATAACTAGTAAAATATTGTAAACTAATCATGGCAATGGCAAAAATTAAGTATGTTGGACAATTAATTTCCTCCGTTAAACTGCACTGAATTTGATTTGATTGATTTATTTTCAAGCAGAAATATCATACATAAAATATCTATAACAAAAAATACATTTCAACATGGTTGAAAATGGAGCGGGATGAAGCACAACCTTATTATTTTCCCACCCCGTTACCATATACAGTTGAAGTCAGAATTGATAGCATTAAATATTTTAAATATTTCCCAATTGATAACAAAGCAAGGAAATTTTCACAGTATGTCAGATAATATTTTTTCTTCTGGAAAAAGTCTTATTAGTTTTATTTCGACTAGAATAAAAGCAGTTTTTAATTTTTTAAATACCATTTTAAGGACAAAATTATTAGCCCCTTTAAGCTAAAAAAAATCTGATAGTCTACAGAACAAACCATCATTATACAATGACTTGACCTTAACCTGCCTAGTTAACCTAATTAACCTAGTTAAGCCTTTAAATGTCACTTTAAGCTGTATTGAAGTGTCTTGTAAAATATCTATTCAAATATTATTTACTGTCATCATGACAAAGACAAAATAAATCAGTAATTAGAAATGAGTTCTTAAAACTATTGTGTTTAGAAATGTGTTGATATAATCTTCTCTCTGTTAAACAGAAATTGGGGGAGGGGGGAATAAACAGGGGTGGCTGATAATTCTGACATCAACTGTACATCATTCGTCTATTACTTAAACTTATCTTTTCTTTTTACATGAAACTTATTTTATCCTTTTGGCATCTTTGACATTATATGTATAATTCCATTTGTACATTTACATTTTATAACATAGACCCAAAAAATACATAGTACTGCAAATAGCCATTAATTGAAATTTCATCATACCTTTTTTTCATTTGATCCTTTTTCAATCACCTTCATCATCATGTTCCTTTAATAATATGTAAAATATATTTATACAGCTTTTTAAGTTGATTTATATCCTGACATTGTTTGAGAATCTGTTGAGAATGTTAAAGTACAGGTATGAAAATAAAAATGAAATCAAACAACTGACACAATTAAACAATCATTTTAAGGTGTACTTTTTAAACATTCCATGTACTTACTATAGTAATTACAAATAATTTTGCATAAATACACGACTAAACTTTCATTCTGACCCTTACCACGTAATTAACTTATTTTATTGACAATGTAATGGTGTTATGTATATGTATGTGTTTGCATATTTATCTAAAAGTATGCCGGGGGTTTTAAATAAAACTGTAACAATGAAATCCCTGTCGTTTTAGCGGCATTAATTGTAATAAAGAGGAAAAAGGAACTTCAGTGGTGCTGTTTCTGTACTTTTCATAAACATTTATTTCGAACACTTCCCAAACATGCAAATTTATATATATATATATATATATATATATATATATATATATATATATATATATATATATATATATATATATATATATTCACACAGTATTATTAGCCCCCCTTTGAGATTTTCTTTCTTTTTAAATTTTTTTCCCAAATGATGTTTAACAAAGAAAGGAAATTTTCACAGTATTTCATATAATATTTTTTTCTTCTGGAGAAAGTCTTATTTGTTTTATTTTAGCTAGAATAAAAGGTGTTTTAATTTTTTTTTAAATACCATTTTAAGGTAAAAATTATAGCCACTTTAAGCTATTTATTATTATTATTAATTTTTTTTTTTTGATAGCCTACAGCAGTGGTTTTTAAAATGGAGGTCGGGAAACAATGATGGGGGTCGCTTGGGGATTTCCAAAAATTCAATTCATTCAATTAAACTACTTCAATTACCATATTTTATCCATAACCTACAAAAGAAAAAAATACTAGTTACATTAAAAAAACAACATGCAAATAAAAAGTCATCAGCCTTTTCATTTTTTTGCGACCCCTGGTGTGATTATATAATATTAAAGACACATCACATGACATCTTTACGGCACTCATGTACATTAAACATAAATACATGCCACAACTGAACATGGAAGACGTTCTCCTAGTGGCGTTCTTCAAAATGAAAAGATGAATAGACTTCAGCCTATTGGTATATGTGCGCCGGTGTGTAAGGTTCATATAACGGTTCATATTATGTTTATAACCACCTCAGAGGATATTGAGGATCACGAGTTACTAGCGTTGTAATTTTGGGGGTCGCGGGCTGAAAAGTTTGAGAAACCCTGGTCTACAGAACAAACCATCGTTGTACAATAACTTGCCTAATTACCCTAACCTGCCTAGGTAATCTAATTAACCTAGTTAAGCCTATTATTGACACTTTAAGCTGTATAGAAATGTCATGAAAAATATCTAGTCAAATATTATTTACTGTCATCATGGCAAAGATAAAATAAATCAGTTATTAGAAATGGGTTATTACAACTATTATGATCAGAAAAGTTGAAAAAGTCAGAAGTTGGAGAAAAAAAATAAACGGGCTAATAATTCTGACTGTATAATTCAACTATATAATAATAATTCAAGTATATATATATATATATATATATATATATATATATATATATATATATATGTATATATATATATATATACATACATACATACATACATACAAACACACACACACACACACACACATATATATATATAAGCAATATCACACTCTTAGCAGTGCGATATGGCTGTATATCGGCACTGGTGGGAGGCCATATCGCACTGCTAAGAGTGTGATATTGCGTTTATACCACAGTTTTACGGCATAATTGTGAATATAAAAACAAAATCAAACATGGAGAGTCTCAAAAACCCTTTTGTACGAGGAACTACTTTCTTCTGGATTCAAATCATAAGCTGACAGTTAAACAGTTGAGCGTGCGTCTTTTAAACTTTAGATCTGTAGTGTCTGCTTTTTGCTGGATGGATGTGGGCGGAGTAATACACAAAGGGTAAAAAGACTATAGGAGTTCTGATATTGCAGAATATCGCACGGCTATCAGCCAATCAGATTTGGGAACCAAACAGAACTGTTGTATATATATATATATATATATATATATATATATATATATATATGTATATATATATATATATATATATATATATATATATATATATATATATATATATATATATATATATATATATATATATATATATATTGTAGTGGCTATTTTCTCTAAGGAGGCTCTCTCAGTGGTCAAGAAACAAAGTCTTACCCGGGATGTCTTTTACAAGTTTTATTCTTTATAAAGAAGATCACAGTCATACAGCAACAACAGTTTCTGCAGAGTGAGATACTAAAGCAAAGTGTGTTCACCTTTTTATCTAGTTTGTACTGCTTACGAGGTCAACTCCCAATAAGGCCTCATCTACAATTACGTCAGACGTCTTCTGCTGTTCGTGCGATATGCTCATAACAACCACACATCCTTCTTAGGATAATGAAAAAGCTTTCACCTAAAGAAATATAGTTATTTATAAAAATGTACACATAGGTTTTATGATGAACATATGGAGAACACAGATACACACATATGTAATAATGAGTCTTAGACAAGTTTCTAACATATAAAGCTCATCTAAAAATGAATATCCATTACAATATATATATATATATATACATATATATGTATGTATATATATATATATATATATATATATATATATATATATATATATATATATATATATATATATATATATATATATCAGGGCTCGAAATTGTGACCATTTTGGTCGCATATGTGCCCAAAAATTAATCTTTGTGACCTCATAATATATTTGGGCGCATTAGTGCGACCTGTTTTGATTTTTTTCTAAAAACGTGCTGAATCGCTCTTCCCTGCCGCTATATTCATATTAGCTGTCAATCACTCAAGGCTTTCCGCTGTTACAGGGAGGGAGCTTTTATGACCACGGGAAATGCAAACGGCTAAAGAGTGAAAGCTTAAAGCACACAGGTTTGCAAAGTGCAAACCCCACCTAAAGTTGAGGCGCAGATGAGAGCGATCATGACATGTGGTGAATATTGATCCGCCAGCTGAGATCAATCGAGTATGTGCTTTTCGGAGAAGGTGCTCGAATCTCGATGTGTTGCATTCACTGCGTGTTCAGCGCAAAAGTCAAATCTAATACTGTACATATCATCGCCAAAGAAGCTCGTCTTTACTAAGTTTACACTGAAACTGCGGCTCATAACAAAGAGCAGTATTGCGCCGGTGCTCAACCTGCTCATAAATTGGGTCGGCTGAATCGCCTGCCTTTCCACAAACACAGAAAAATGAAAATCAGCGCATACTGAACATTTAAATGGACACAAACTGAAACCAAAACTTTTAAAGAGTAATAGAAGTGAGACTTTACTTACTTTCTTTTGTCTATTCTATCTTGAGGTGTATATATATATATATATATATATATATATATATATATATATATATATATATATATATATATATATATATATATATTTTTTTTTTTTTTCTATTTAGTTACTGATGACTGTTTTGCAGCTTTCAGCCTTAATTTAATTATTTATTATAATCTTTTGTTTGTTTTGTAGCAGAAATATTATTTATTAAACTGACATGCATATATATGCTGTTTAACAGTACAAAATAAATATATCTTACTGCAATGCTTCATTTTTGTTTGATGCAAACTATACATTTATTTTTCATAAAGTAACAGACTTTTTATAGCAGATAACTTACATTCAAGCACATTCAAGGCAGCATACTGATGATAAATGTAATTCATTGTTACTATTATTGTCATTTTCATCATCATTAATATTCTATAATTATTAGACATACACATTTTGGAATTATTGCACACAAATATCAATGTCATCTCAGCATTAGTTAGATAGTTCTTTCTGGTTTTTGTTAGTCCTAATTGATGTTGTTTTAAAATACAATAAGTCCCTTAAAATACAATTTGCAGCGGTGCTCATTCATTTTTGGTGGGTGCTCCTAAATTTTTTACTGGTGCTCCTAAATTTTTGAAGTTGGGAGCACCGGTGCTACCTAGTAAAAAAGTTAATTTCGAGCCCTGTATTATATATATATATATATATATATATATATATATATATATATATATATATATATATATATATATATATATATATATATATGCGTGTGTGTGTGTGTGTGAATCAGCAACTATTTACAATAAGGTATTCTTGGTAAAATTGTGTTGACAGTCGTTTAACTCTTGACAAACACAGATCTGTACTTCTAGAACACATTGGTAAATAATGAAACTAATAATGCTGTAGTAATTTTTCATTAGTTCATGTTAAGTTATGCTAACGAAACCATTATTAATGTGGCTAATCCAGTTCAAGGGAAAACAGTGTGGCATGTGAGCGGTGGAGCTCATTTCCTGAAAATTCTCAATCTGTTTGTCATGACGTCCTCGGGCAGAAATGCTATAAATTACCGTGAAGGCTGACTGGCCGTGAAAAAAAGGGAACAGAAAGACACAGAAACAAAGAGGCTGTGGGTTTTAGTAGAAAAACCAGAAGAAATATAGCGGCGAAACTGCTCTATTGGTCAGTTTTCAAATTCTTCTCTGGACTTTCCAGACCTTTGGCAGATTCGGACAGGTTTGCATTAAAAGGACTGATAACTATTTTAAAAACTGACAGTTTTAATTTAAACAAAGCATGAAATACATCAGAAAAACACTACTCTTATCTTCAGTATCATCTTCATTAGAAAATTTCCTGCTTTCCATTTTCCTGCTAACCTGCTAACGTCCACACAGCGTCTGTTTTCATTGGCGGCGTCTTCTATTGACACATTACACTGCAGCAAGTGACTAATGCAGACACTATATGTCATTATAAGTCAGTGCACTTACCAGATAGCATTTGCTCACAGCAAATATGGGATGTTGATAACTGCTATGAGATCCAGGAAGGGCTTTTATTATGTTTAAACAAGATAGTTACCTTTACCAGACGACTGAAAGTGAGCTTCCCTTTATTAGGTTCCGTGTTATGTAAAAAAAGCCCCACCACTATTGCAGAATAAACGGTCATTGATGAATGTGGGTCGGGAAAGATCTGGATAACAAGTGGCGCTGAACAAGATGGTGCTAAATGGATGCTTGTTAGGCTAAATATACCCAACTAACTTGTTACTCACTAAATCTGAAGAGTTCAGATGCAAAAACCTGTAAGTGCTAACTAAAATTTCCTTCAAAAATTAGTTTTTGTTGTGTGTTTTCGTGGTTTTGGCAATAAGTAGTTTTTTTTCAGTTGCCTTTAAAGTGAAATAAAAGCATATCATAAGGCTGAAATAGACTATACCACCTGACATAAGTCTTGTTGTCGATCCCAGATTTATTAGCAACAAATAATAGCTTGACTTGATGAATCATCTGCTGAACTGCATCCCAATCATCACAAATACTGCAAAAGACCAGTTGGAGGCCTCATGGACTCAAGATTCTCACAGAAATCAGTCAAGTTTGGTGAAGGAAAAATCATGGTTTGGGGTTACATTCAGTATGGGGGTGTGCGAGAGATCTGCAGAGTGGATGACAACATCAACAGCCTGAGGTCATCAAGACATTTGTGCTGCCCATTACATTACAATCCACAGGAGAGCGCAAATTCTTCAGCAGGATAGCGCTCCTACTCATACTACAGCCTCCCTATCAAAGTTCTTGTAAGCAAAGAAGGTGAAAGTGCTCCAGGATTGGCCAGCCCAGTCACCAGATTTGAACATCATTGAGCATGTCTGGGGTAAGATGGAGGAGGAATTGAAGATGAATCCAAAGAATCTTGGTGAACTCTGGGAGTCCTGCAAGGAAGCTTTCTTCGCCATTTCAGATGACTCTATCAATAAGTGATTTGAGTCATTGCAGAGATGTATGGATGCAGTCCTCCAAGCTCAAAATGGGAGTCGTGCACAATATTCATTCTTTTCCACATTGACTTTATATTCTGTAGTGGACATTATTTCTAAGTGACAAGACTTTTGTCTAAGCAAAGTCAGACCTTTCTGTCCTAATTAAATAACTAAAAATCAAGGCATGATCATATTTTGTTTTACTAAAATAAGCGTAATCAACACAATCTCACGGCAATTCGTAACTTTTTCATTTAGTGGCTAATTCGTATGAATTCGTACGATCTAATTCGTACAATTTAGTACGATTTGCTTATCCCCCAATGACGGTTGGGGTTAGAGGTGGGGTCAGGTGCCACGCCTCCTTTTTAAAATCGTACCATTTTGTACGACTAAACTCGTACGAATTCGTACGAATTAGCCACTAAACTGGCAAAACGTAAAATACTTACATTTTCTCGTGAGATCAGGCTGGCGTAATCTAGAGGCCTTTGCCTTTCATATACGCCACTTCTGATAGCAAATGATCAACTAGAAGTCAAGTTATTATTTGTCAGGTGTTTTTTTTTTCAGATGGCACTTAAAAGGTTTTTGCATCTGAACTTTTCATTTTCAGATATTGAGGAAAAAAATGTTAATTTTGTTAATAGCTTTGTTTCCATCCACCTATTTTTAAGCACATTTTGGATTATCACACATTTACCGAATAAAGTCTTGTATGCACATTTAAAAAGTCACGTGATTTTGTTATGAGATCATGTAATAATAAAAATAATTAATGGATAAACCAGAGGGCCAACCACTTTGTAAAACATCTGAAATGTTGTTTTGGACATTCATTACTTAAAGGTGCAGTAGGTGATTGTCTTCAGAAACATTGTTTTAGAGATCTGCGCGGGACTACATTTTGAATCCCGCTCCCGCACCCGCACCCGCCGTTTATATTAAGAATTTATTGTCCCGCTGCCCGACCCGCCCCGTTTTCTGGCCGCCACGCCTGATCCCGCTAAAGAGCAGGGGAGAACAAAACCGAAAATCCCCCAGCTATACAGTCCAGACAGCCACGCTGTCTGTATAAACACACACACACACACTGCACCAAGCACACACACACAGACAAATCTCTCTCTCTCTCATACGCGCGCGCGCGCACTAACACACACACAAGCACCAAGCAGACACACAGGCGTTTGCTGTTATATTAACTCAAAGGCTTTTAATACCATGTATCAAGTACCAATGTAATACCAAAAGGTTTTATATAAGGGTATATAAATACTGAGTCGCGCCAGCTCCGGGCCGCAGCGCACATTACTCTCGAGCCGATTTCGGCGCGGATGTGGCAGCGTCGGCTCGCTTACGGCCACCGCATCTGGCCCGATTGATTCGGGCCGGAATCGGGCAGTGAGTCCACAAGCATCCGGAGTCCGGCAGCCGGAGCCGGGCTGAGTAGTAAGTCTCCGGCAGGCGAGAATCTAGCCGGAACTGGCCCGAGTGTATTTTGCTATCTGGGAAAGCTCCCTCTCTCTCATTCGTGCGCACTAACATACACACACACACTCTCTCTCTCTCTCTCTCTCTCTGTCTCTCTCTCTCTCTCTCTCTCTCTCATTCGCATAGCAATATCCGCGATATTGCTAGACAGCCCGCTCCCGTCCCAAATTAAACCCGTTACCGACCGCTCCCGCGATTTATTCGGAAATTTAATTCCGCGCCGCAGAAATCTGGTCGGGTCCTGCAGCGCCCGCGGTACAGCCGCGGGAATGCAGACCTCTACATTGTTTGTTGTGCTGGTTGAAAGTCTCTTCACAGTCCAATAGTAATGATTAAAGTAAATGTCCTAATTGTTTTTATTTGTATTTTTATATTCAGGGTGAGGCATAAAACTTAAAAATGTTCATCTATTTAAATATTGCCAGGCCAACATCAGCCATAATTCTGATAAGTAGCTCAAACTGTCTGTCAACAAATGTAGATTTGGACTTCTGCGCTTCTCTGTTCACACATATCCGATTTTAGAGAGCGTGCATGCCTGCATAAGCACAGCACGTTCACAACACGTGCACACAAGACAATCACCGACGCGGTACAATCGAATGCTGAATTGAAACTTTTTAAAATCCTAAATGGATATTAGAGTTAGTTTTGCACGCTGAAGGAAAGACAACACCATGGCTAAAGTATTTCTGTTAGACAGGTAATGATTTAAAACTCTTTTAGTCCCCCTAAGCTGATGTAGTTTGTATTGTTATGACTGGGTTATATGCACAGAAGTGTCGTTCAGCCTCTGAAATCTCCTGGTAAAAGATCGATGTATTTTCAGTTTCATAAGAGACCTTTTACAGCATCGATAATGTCGATTTTTATTTAGTTTAACAACAAAACATCAGTAAATAACGATATACCCCTAGCCTGCTCTGCCCCTAGCTGAAGTTTTATATTCACATTGGTTCATTTTTTCGTTTGCGATTTCAAGAGCCATAGCTTTGAAACACAGTCCCTTCCCTATCGTCCTATATAATATGCTAACCGGTCAGCATTTTGGCAGATCACCTACTGCACCTTTAATAAGTAAAATGCAGTAAATAAGTATAAATTCAAGTAAATGACGCAGCTTCTCCTACAGCAGCAAATTCTATTTTTTTTTTTTTTGGATATTTGGTGACAGTTTATCAGGAAGTCATGATTTGGTTCTCTTTGACTCGTTGGATGGAAGTGCTGCTTTTTTCGCAAATTTTTTGATGCGATATTCCAATTTTGCGCATATATTTAATGTGCATCATTGGATAAAAACATAGCTAGTGAGGAATCCTTATGTCATTTATTTGTTGATTCATTTTTGAAAGATTGTTTTACAACTCATTTTGCTGAAATTAATATGTTGATGACATTAAATGCAAAAAATAAATGATTTGATAATTTGTACATGATGATAAATTGCACAATTATTTTCAATTTTATAATTTTAAATGGTAAATTCTTTATACACAAATGCAGACTTTCATATTCACTCCCCTTATATAGGGTATTTGTTAACAAACTTATTCTTTTAATGAAGTCTTGAAAAGGTTATATCTGTTTTAAGTTATGAATCTGTATTTGGCATCTTGTGAATGTCTTCTGTTATTTTAATTTTCAAATATCTTTGGAACTTGATTTTGTTGTCTTTTTTTCTGCAATTGTCATTTACAAATGCAAAATAAAAATTTATAAATAAAACAAAAACCACTTGTTAGGTACAGTGTATTTATGTATTGTGGTTGTACTGCATTGTAAACATGGTAGCGGTTTATTTTACAGTATCCCTGTTGAACAGCGGTTAAATTTGCATAATTACAGTAGATGCATTTAACTGTAATGTAAACTGTAATGGTAACCCTGCAGAATAGATAACCATTTAAAAGCAAGGTGTAACAAACACTTTTGATCATGTTGAGATGAGATTTGGTTAAGGTTTGGTGGGTGGGTTTAAGAACGAATAACTTTATCATCCGGTTAAGTGGTATTTGGGGTTGGTTACATTTGGGGGAAGGTTTAGTGGAATCGGTGGGTTTAAAGTTTTGTAAAGTTTAAAGACTGGTTTAGTGGTGTGGGTAACTTAAGTTTAGCTAGTGGGGTTTTGTGGTATGCATAGGCTCAAGTGTTGGTCAAGGAATGATTCAATGGTGTGGGTAGGTTTAAGGCTTACTTAAGAACTGATTTAGTAGTATGGGTAACTTAAAGAGTTAGTTAAGGACCGATTAAGGGGTGTGGGTAGGCTTAAGGACTGGTTAAAGACTGATTAAGTGTAGGCTTAAGGCTTAGTTAAGGACTGATTTAGTGGTATAGGTAATGGTTAGTTAAGGACTGGTTAAGTGGTATAGCTAGGTTTAAAGTTTAGTTACTGACTGATTAAATGCTATGGGTACGTTTAAGGCTTAATTAAAGACTGATTCAGTGGTATGGGTAGGTTTAAGGCTTATTTAAGGACTGATTAAGTGGTATGGATAGGTTTAAGGGTTAAGGACAGATTAAGTGGTATGGTTAAGTTTAACACTTAGTTAGGGACTGGTGTAGTGGTATGGTTAGGTTTAAGGGTTAGTTTTGAACTGATTTTGTGGTATGGATAGTTTGAAAGGTTAGTTAAGGACCAATTAGGGGTGTGGTTAAGTTTAAGGGTTAGTTAAGGACTGATTAAGGGGTATGGGTAAGTTTAAAAGTTTATTAAGGACTGATTAAGGGGTATAGGTAAGTTTAACGCTTGGTTAGGGGCTGATTTAGTGGTATGGGTAGGTTTAAGGGTTAGTTATGAACTGATTTTGTGGTATGGATAGTTTGAAAGGTTAGTTAAGGACTAATTAAAGGGTGTGGTTAGGTTTAAGGGGTAGTTAAGGACTGATTAAGGGGTATGGGTAAGTTCAAAAGTTGATTAAGGACTGATTAAGGGGTATAGGTAAGTTTAACGCTTGGTTAGGGGCTGATTTAGTGGTATGGGTAGGTTTAAGGGTTAGTTAAGAACTGATTTTGTGGTATGGATAGTTTGAAAGGCTAGTTAAGGACTAATTAAGGGGTGTGGTTAAGTTTAAGGGTTAGTTTAGGACTGATTAAGGGGTATAGATAAGTGTAAAAGTTGATTAAGACTGATTAAGAGGTATGGGTAAGTTTAACGCTTGGTTAGGGACTGATTTAATGGTATGGTTAAGTTGAAGGATTAGTTAAGGACTGATTTTTTCTAGTATAGATAGGTTTAAATCTTAGTTAAAGACTGATTAAGTGGTATTGGTAGGCTTAAGGCTTAGTTAAGGGCTGATTAGTGGTATAGGTAAGGATTAGTTAAGGACTGATTTAGTGGTATGAGTAGGTTTAAGGCTTAGTAAAGAACTGATTAAGTGGTATGGGTAGGTTTAAGGGTTAAGGAGTGATTAAGTACTATGGGTAAGTTTAAGGCTTGATTAGGGATTGATTTAGTGATATGGTTTAGAGGTCTGTCAAGGACCAATTCAGTGATAAGTTTATCTTGTACTAACATTCCGTTCTGATATCAGTAAAAACAAAACAGATAAAAGTGGGACAGTTCAAAATTGTAAAGGGGGCTTTCCCATTAACTTTTTACTCACAAATACAACAAAACCATTTGCATTTCTAAAACAAAGAAACATAATGGGATCCACTTTCTTCTCAGCCTGGTGAACTTTATGTAGAAATGTCACAGAAATCAGAACTGAAACTCAGAAAAAAAATTCCTGTCTGTATGTTTGTTTGTTTTTCATCTTCATGTAATCAGTAGCTCGTCAAATTCAAAGTTCAAAAACTTTTCGCAAATCTATTCCATTGCTTGTCATAAAAAAATTTGCTGATTTTTGAACTGAAAATAATTTTAAATTGTGTTCAAATAAAGTGCTTAACGTAAGCACTAAAATGAAGATGAATTTCCTAGTTTCTGACTCATCAGTCTCAACCGATTATACAGATAACAAATCTCTAAACATCTTAACATTAGATCAGTTTTGGAGTATTAATCTAATTTGTTTACATTACTCTTGCGTTATCAAGGCAACAACACATTTGTGTGAACAATGAGTCCTGTTATGAGGGCCATCATAGAAAATGAAACTGTATTCATGCAGACTGGCCCAGATCTGCACAGAAATTAAGCAAAAGAGAACCCGATAGTGGAAACTGGCTTAGTTCTCTCATCTTCATTCAGGTTTGGGTTGGGAAGAAAACAGTTTTAAGTGGACAATGGGTAAACAAAGAGTAAATAAACAGCGAGAGCAATCTAGTGCGGGATTAAAAACCCTATCTACCCTAAAATCTAGTCTGTAAATCCTCTTCTGTATGGGATGGCATCTGGGTCTGGACCTGAATTGTGGTTTGCCTGTTAGTGACCTGAGATTGTCGTAAACAATGACATAGTCACGTAATTGGTTGGTTAACCTGTCAATCATACAGCATCATGGGCAGTTCTTAATCATTCAAATCGGCCCAAGGGGCTACATGAGACTAGTTAAAGCTTGATGGTATGGTAGGTAAACGGTTGGCTTGAGTGTTGGTTGAAGACTGATTTAGTGATATATGTAGGCTTAAAGATTGGCTGAGGACTGATTTAGTGGTATATGCAGGCTTGATTTAAGGACTGATTTAGTTGTAGGGCTAGGTTGAAGGGTCTGCTGTTTATGGATGGGTTTGAGGGTATGTGTAATTTTTAGGGGAGCTTTAATGGTTGGTTAATGTAAACAGATTTACTAATACGGTAGTGACTGTATAGGTTTAGGGGTTTGATGAGTTTAAGCATCTGGCTTTGTGGTATGGGTTTAGGTAAAGGGTTGGTTTAGGTCAGAAATGGGTTTAGTGGTATGGGGAATTGGTATAGGTTTATGGGTTGGTTAGGATTATGAACAGGATAAGTGATATTGGTAAAGGTTAGAGACAGGATTATTGATATGGATGTTATGGGTAACTGAAACTAGTTGGTTAAAGGTACTGTATACACGTTTTTGACTCTTCTAAAGCATAACAATACTATAATATGTTTGCATATGTTTAAGAAACATGCTAAGTGAACATTCTTGTTTATCTGAAAAACATCTGAAGTCAGATATTCTGCTTTTAAAATGTGCATTCCCTGTTAGAACGTACAGTTGAAACCAGAAGTTCACATACACTCTAAAAAACATAACCAATTTTTTTATTTTTATTTTCTGATGGTAAATCATACTAAACGTTTAGTATTTTAGGTCCGTTAGGATTACCTAAATGATTTACATTTGCTAAATGTCAGAATAATGAGGGATTTTTTTTTAGATATTTTTATCAAATTCTAGACAGTCAAAAGTTTACACACATGTTCTTGGTATTTTCTTAGCTTTGCTTTTAAACTGTATAACTTTGGTCGATTGTTTTGGTTATCCTTGCACAAGCTTCTCACAATAGTTTGAAGGAATTTTGACCCATTCCTCCGGACAGAATTGGTGTAAGTAGGCTGTCTTGCTCGCACAAGTTTTTTCAAGTCTGCAGACAAATTTTCTATAGAATTGAGATCAGGGCTTTGTGATGGCCACTCTAAAACATTCACTCTGTTGTCCTTAAAGCACATTTTTACTAATTTGGCAGTATGCTTAGGGTCATGGTCTGTTTGGAAGACCCATTTGTGGCCAAGTTTTCATTTCCTGGCTGATGTCTCGAGATGTCACTTCAGTATTTCTACATAATGTTCTCTCTTCATGATGTCATCTATGCTGTGAAATGGA
Source organism: Danio rerio (assembly GCF_052040795.2). Lineage (NCBI taxonomy): Eukaryota > Metazoa > Chordata > Actinopteri > Cypriniformes > Danionidae > Danio > Danio rerio. The sequence goes on from NC_141023.1 coordinate 62,386,982, forward strand.
CCAGTCACTCCTGCAGCAAAACAGACCCACAACATGATGCTGCCGCCCCATACTTCACAGTTGGGATGGTGTTCCTAGGTTTGTAAGCTTTTCCCTCGGTCCTCCAAATGTAACACTGGTCATTATGGCCAAACAGTTCAATCTTAGCTCCATCAGACCAAAAATTAGTCTTTTCCCAGTGTAATTTAGCAAATTGTAATCTGGCTTTTTTATTGATTCTGGCTTGTTGATTTTCCCATGTTGTCACTCAAGGAAGCCGTGTGTTTGAGGTTTCCTCAAATACTGTTCTACACTTGTGCCTCCAATTAACTCAAATGTTGTCAATTAGCCAATCAGAAACTTCCAAAACCCTGACACCATCATCTGAGCTTTTTCAGAGGCATAATAATCTTATTGTATGTCAACTTGACTTTATTCATTATTCTGCTATTAAGCATAAGAGAAACAATCCTAACTTACCTAAAAGTAGTCGCATTAACATCTGACTTTTTTAAATGGTTATGTGCTTTTTTATACAGTGTATGTAAACATCTGGTTTCAACTGTATGTCTTTGTTTTGGTCTCTAAAACCAGCCCACTGCCAGTTTATCCAGTTATATTTCAACATCTTGGTGGAAAACAGCATATTTCTTTTTAGGTATGAAGTCTCTCGAAGTATGCATCTGCAGCCTCAAAATAGTCTTTATTTCAAAGCAAACACAAGATTATTTTGCTTACCCTATTGACATTATTTTACCTAATTATTACTTTTTAGGGAAAAATATCTTTATTTCTAAAATCAAGACAATAAATTTTGCTTGCCTTGGAAATAGTTCTTGATTTTAGCTCTTTCTTTGGAAGAAAATAAAGCTTTTTTTTTGCAGTATAGTAATTAAACAAACCTAAAGTGAAATTCCCGGGAATGATTTGTTCATCACCATCAGTGTGTCATTAATGCAGAAATGTCCTCTCTCTGCCTCGTCACCATGATCTCTGGAAATCTTTGCTTTTCCTCTCAGTTCTGCTTTCCTCCTCTGCAGATTCTCAAGTAAAGGGAGGTGATCTGACACATGCTGGGCTATTTGTAAACTACCCGTTGATCTTTTCTATGAAAACAGCAGCGCAGTCTTATCAGAACTTTTATGAGCTCAAGCATAAGCTGCACTCCTAGACATTGATTTAACTGAAGCTCCGATTTTTCTTTACTGTAAAACAGTCAGCGTGTGTAATCATGTCTACTTTTATTTCCTTCTCAAAGGGCTCTCTATATATAAACACCATTGTTTTGGGAAGTTTTTGTTATATTCCAAGACACACAGATGCATGCATATACACTCACCAGCCACTTTATTAGGTGACCCTTATTAGTACCGGGTTGGACCCCCTTTTACCTTCAGAACTGCCTTAATTCTTCGTGGCATGGATTCAGCAAGGTACTGGAAATATTCCTTGGAGATTTTGGTCCATATTGACTTGATAGCATAGTTGATAGATAGTTGCTGCAAATTTGTCAGCTGCACATCCATGTGAATGTGAATCTTCCGTTTCCCTACATCCCAAAAGTGCTCTTTTGAATTGAGATCTCATGACTGTGGAGGTCATTTGTGTACGGTGAACTCATTGTCATGTTTAAGAAAGAACATGACAATGAGTTCGGAGATGATTCTCGGTTTATGACATGACGCGTTATCCTGCTAGAAATGCCTTAAGGCATTGAGTTGCTGCCCTGTAATTGGCTGATTAGAAATTTTCGTGAATGAGTAGCTGGATAGGTGTACCTAATTAAGTGGCCACTGAGTGTATATACTAGGACGTATTTCCACATGTATTGCATGTATACGTAAATATAGTTTGTCAACTTTACTTTGATGCGCACGTTTATTAATATGCTTACATAATACATAAAACAAAATAAAGATTAAACTAACAAAACCATTAACAGAAATCTAGACAAAGCAGAAGGCTACACAGTAAAAATAATAATAATAATAATTAAAGTGTAATTATTTAATAAATTAAATAATTAATTGGCGCTATGAATGTGACTGTGCATTTTAAGGCAGGTCAGACAATGCATGCCTGAGTTACAACAACTTCCTGTTTCGTGGCGAATCGTCAAATTTTGAGAGGCTGCCACGGACACGCCCTTCGACGAAAACTCTAGATCTTAAAATCGGCAAGGCCTTTAGATGACAAAACCCAATTTTGGTGTTGATCTGATGAAATCCCTAGGAGGAGTTTGTTATAATACAACGCCTGGAAATGGCAAAAAAGAATTCGTAGAATTTTTATAGGTGGCGCTGTCGAGTCATTTTGTCACGCCTACTTCCTAATCCTTTATCAAATGTAAATTTTCGCCACTTCCGGGGTGTGTGCAAAGTTTTGTAAGGTGTCGGGCACGTTTAGACCCTCAAAATCGTGACTCATTCCGGAACGGAACAATAATAATTAACAGAGCAATTCCGATAGGGTCTACGCACCGTTTCAGTCCCTAATAAAATAATTGACTTGACTTAAAATTGTAATGGGGCACAGCTTTTTTGTTGTTGTTGAGTACTTGGGTTAAAAGTTGAATCAACTCAACAACAAAAAAAGCTGAGCAGCAAAGTTGACTTACAATTTTAAGTTGAGTAGTACTGATTCACACGTCATTTACTGTATTCTGAAACTTTTTTAATATAAACAGAAATTTCCATTTAGAATGCACGGAAAGACAAAAAAAAGAACGAAAAATGCACTGTTTTCCTGCTAAGACATTTTCCGTTTATTTTACAGACATTTCAGCTAGCCATAAAACACAATGCAGTGCAGATAATAATAATTAAAATAATTAATATGGAAATTAATTATTGAAATTGCACTGTGGATTTGTTGTTTAACAGCTTTAAATTGAAAACATCACTTTCTGGATAAACTGGTTTAACCACAGCTGGGTCAGTTGGCATTTCTGTGTGGAATTTGCATGTTCTCCCGTGTCCGCGTGCGTGGGTTACCCCCGGGTGCTTCGGGTTCCCCCACATTGTACATTACACTGTATAGATTTGTGAGGCAATATACTGTATATTGTTTACCCATAGTGTTTACATGGTCAAACAGCAAGTAATACAACAGGCATTTAGTTTAGGCTAGCTTTTGCAGATGGACATTGCTTTACAATGCCCTTGATGGGTGAGAGGGGGAGTGTCCTTTTCCTCTCAAGATGTGAATTATTCATGACCATGGTCACTCACGCATAGAGCTGAGATCACCCAAAACAAACTTAACAAATTGTCATTGTAATGCTTTCTTTGAGAGAACAGAATATTTTTACTATCTCATAGTTCTTGTGATATTTGGTGTCTTGCTTTAGAAACTGCATATTTGGTCACTCCACCAGTTTTCTATTGGATTGAGGTCTGGGTATTGGGCTGGCCACTCCATTCTCAATGCATTCTGCCTGAATATTAATTGTGTTTCTGATTACTATTTTTAAAAATACTGCTGTTAAATAAATATTAAATGATGCATGTCATTTATTTACTTAATATGATATGACTAGATTACATCATATCCAGTATGCAGTTTGATGGTTTACTGTATGTCATTTGGATGAAGGAACTTTATTTCCTTATTTGAACCAAATAAATTGGATAAGAATTCCCAATCAGCCGTTATACCTCTGTTAGCAATGCCTGCAATCTTTGATTTATCGCATCATTACTGAATTTGCTTTGCAATCAAGATGAGCGAAACGTTTTACTGTGGAATCCGATAAGCGTTTTCACTTCTGTTTTGATAAGATGGCAGTGACGTTTTTCTGCATGCCATCTGTGTTTCTTTATGATTCATATCAGGGGAAACCTCTCCATGTTCAATAAATAAAAGAGCCGCGTGTGTTTTGATGAGACGGTGCTGTTGTGTGTATATAGAGTGCATCACAATGACTTGGAAAAGAAAACACACCTACTGTACACCAGCGCTCCGCTAATTGTCTGATGATTCCACACAGGGGCGCAACTGCACATTTACTGATGGGTATGCGGCTTCAACTTTTGCGCGCCCCCTTCAATCCAACTATATTTTTAACAGGCAAGTGATAAAATGTGGAAAAAGTTTCCATCAATAAATTAAAGATATTTTTTCATAAAGATATCAATATGCTTCAAAAAATACAGTTTCAAAGTTCTGAACACAACTGAAATAGTATGAAGTAGTAAAAGGTATAATTACATTAAGCATGTTAAGTCGCAAAGAAATGCATCTCATACCAGCCCAAATTTCTTCTCAATTTAATTTCCCCTCACTAAATGATTATAGCACCTTGACTAGCCTTGCTTTTAGACTTTTTGTACTACATTTGTCAAAACAAAATGATAGACATGGGAGACCTAAAGGGCAAAAAAACATTGCAATTACTTCTCACATGCATACTGTGAGAAGTGTAAGGTCTGTCTTTGCAAGAACAATTGACTGAAACTGCTAAAAGTTAAATAAAAAATACTGTCAAATGTTTAGTGTAAAAAAACAACAACAAAAAAAACAAACAAATGTTCTTTTTAATTGAAATGTTATAACTTTGTTTGTAGCTAAAATTAAAAAAGTTTTGAGCTAAGAAGTTACCAAAAGGCCTGATGAATCAATATGACACATAATAAATTCATAAAAACATGTACATGGTATGAAAAATGGGGGTGGGAGGTTAAATGATTTTTTAATTTAATAAAATACAATATTATACGCGTATAAAATGCTAAATAAACATTTTTAACATATATATATATATATATATATATATATATATATATATATATATATATATATATATATATATATATATATATATATATATATATATTATTTGAAGCTTTTAATATGGATAATTTCAAAAATAGTTTTGGCACAATGGCGCCCCCCATGTGTGGCGCCCTTATGCGCCGCATATACTGCATACCCCCTTTTTGCGCCACTGATTCCACATAATTGTTTCGCTAGACAGTATTTGGACATGATAATACCGCTGGTCTTTACTGTAAGGAAAGTTTTCCTCGTTTGTGTTTGGAAAAGAAGCCGTTGTAAATTTGTTTAAGGCAAAAAAAAAAAGTTGTATTTGCTTAGCAAATGATGAAGATAGATATACGCTGTAAAGTGTTGTCATTAATTTAGGATTAATAATGTATGACTGATGAACGCTGTGTTGTGAGCTGATCTTGTAAATCTTGCCAAGCTGTGACACTGTAAAAAAAACACACACACACACACACACTGAAGAGGCCATGACTAAGCGTGTGTGACTTCTACAGTCTTTTTTTGTGTGTGTGCATCTGTCAGTGTGTCTGTGCATGTACACCCAGCGGCCACTTTATTAGGTATACCTGTCCAACAGCTCGTTAACGCAAATTTCTAATCAGCCAATCACAAGCCAGCAACTCAACGCATTTAGGCATGGTCAAGACAATCTGCTGCAGTTCAAAGCGAGCATCAGAATGGGGAAGAACGGTGATTTAAGTGACTTTGAACGTGGCATGGTTGTTGGTGCCAGACGGGCTGGTCTGAGTATTTCAGAAACTGCTGATCTACTGGGATTTTCACGCACAACCATCTCTAGGGTTTACAGAGAATGGTCTTAAAAAGAGAAAATATCCAGCGAGCGGCAGTTCTGTGGGCGCAAATGCCTTGTTGATGTCAGAGGTCAGAGGAGAATGGCCAGACTGGTTCCAGCTGATGTAAAGGCAAAGTATTTCAAATAACCACTCGCTACAACCGAGGTCTGCAGAAGAGCATCTCTGAATGCACAACACAACCAACCTAACAAATCTGCAGCAACTCCGTGATGCTATCATGTAAATATGAACCAAAATATCTGTGGAATACTTAATAATGACACCTGAAAGTAAATGAAATCAGCTTGTGTTTGTTACTGAATGGTGTCTGAACAAGTAAATGTGTTTTCATTGAGGGTTGAGTTTATCTAGAACACACAGTGAATAGTGTATAAACTGTATTATGTCCACATAAAGCATGGATATTTAGAGGATGAGCGTGTACTCATGTTGAGATAATCTGGAGTGAAAACTCTAGGGGATTTCCTGAGTTGTATAAACAGTGTTAGAGTTACTGTAGAGGTCAAAGTGTTTGTGACGAGAATATAACTTGATGAAACATTTCCTTGTACAGTATCCACACTGCCTGACATAAGTCTTGTCGTTGATCCCAGTTAAGAGTAAATAATCTAGCTCCTGTTTATCTAACCAACCTTCTGTCTCGCTACAATCCAGCTCGCTCTTTAAGATCTCAAAACTCAGGGCTTCTGGTAGTGCCTAGAATAGCAAAATCGAGTGAAGGAGGTCGAGCCTTCTCTTTCATGGCTCCTACACTCTGAAATAACCTTCCTGATAACGTCCGAGGCTCAGACACACTCTCCCAGTTCAAAACTAGATTAAAGACCTGTCTGTTTAGTAAAGCATACACTCAATGCATCACCTAGCGGGTTCCACACAGGCTTCTGCATCTTGCTTATATACACTATGAACAGCAGCTACGCTAATTATTCTCTTTATTCTCTATTTTCACCTAGGGATACTCATCCCGAGGTCCTCAGATTATGCGACGTCACTGATTGGATCCAAGACTAGCGACGAGATGATCCCAAGGTTTCCATATACGGGACCAGGCCATATCCTGAGCTGCTGCTGCGCTGATGGTCATGGGAAGTGGAGAACATGAGACTGATTCCAGCGACGCTCCAGGGACAGACGAGTCTTCGCTGAGCCCATCTTCCAGCCCACCGCGGTGACTGAAGCTCTGCACAAGACTTTTGGCCATCTGAGAAATTAAAATTGTCGTGCCCAACTGAGTCTGGTTCTCTCAAGGTTTTTTTCTTCACTCCTATCAGGTGAAGTTTTTTTTTTCCCTCTCCGCTGTCGCCACTGGCTCGCATGGTTCAGGATTGGTAGAGCTACGCATCGATGAATTGCTCTTCAGTGTTTGAACTCTCAGTAATGATTAAATCACACTGAACTGAGCTAAACTGAACTGAACTGAACTTAAACACTAAAACACTGAACTACACTGTTCCAGTTACTATGACCATCTATGTGAAGCTGCTTTGACACTATCTACATTGTAAAAGCGCTATACAAATAAAGCTGAATTGAATTGAATTGAATTAAGAGCAACAAATAATAACGACTTCTTGTTGATCATTTGGAAAAGTGGCAGAAGGTGGATTTTTCCGATCTTTTTTTCATCTGCTGAACTGAATCCCAATCACAAATATGGCATAAGAACCCTCATGGACATTGGAACCCTCATGGACACAAGATTCTCACAGAAATCAGTCAAGTTTGGTGAAGGAAAAATCATGGTTTGGGGATACATTCAGTATGGGGGCGTGCGAGAGCTCTGCAGAGTGGATGGCAACATCAACAGCCTGAGGTCATCAAGACATTTGTGCTGCACATTACATTACAAACCACAGGAGAGGGCAAATTCTTCAGCAGGATAGCGCTCCTCATACTTCAGCCTCCACATCTAAGTTCCTGAAAGCAAAGAAGGTCAAGCTTCTGACACGCTCTGAAAGCGTTTGTGCCCTGCGTTTTGCGCTCTGCGCATGGACCGTCAAAATAGAGCCCTATATGTTAAATACCAACACAATCTCACGGCAATTCGTAACTTTTTCATTTAGTGGCTAATTCGTATGAATTCGTACGATCTAATTCGTACAATTTAGTACGATTTGCTTTTCCCCCAATGACGGTTGGGGTTAGAGGTGGGGTTAGGTGCCACGCCTCCTTTTTAAAATCGTATCATTTCGTACGACTGAAATCGTACGAATTCGTACGAATTAGCCACTAAACTGGCAAAACGTAAAATACTTACGTTTTCTCGTGAGATCAGGCTGTAAATACTGTATATATGAAGATATATAACTTTATTGAACGTATTTGATCGTAATAATCTAGGAAAAGTCTGTAAAAGAACAGTGTTTTTCTGTAAACGTTTTAATGAAAATATCTGTAGATTTATTATTTTATGCACTTCATTTCAACAAAAAAATTTTACCGTAATTTTATGGTTTTTGTTTGGCAGCCGTAGATGCCAGTCATTTGACCTTTTATTTACGATTCTTTTCTAACAGTGCACTCATTTAAGATGGCCTTTAATACTTAATTTTATCTGCGCTAATGCTGTGTATAGTTTATTATTTCTCTTGTTGATTGTACAGTGTTCTTGAGTTGCTAGAAAGGAGCCTTTAAATAAAATGTATTATTATTATTAAGCACCAGAAGTGCACCATTTTTAATTAATTTGAATATATTTTGGCTAATGTTGATATCCAGGAATTTTTAAAATGTACTTTTTTTTACTAAAAAGGGTAGAAAAATTCTGAAGAATTCATTATTATTGTTATTATTATTATTATTATTATTATTATTATTATTATTAAGCACCAGAAGTGCACCATTTTTAATTAATTTGAATATATTTTGGATAATGTTGATATCCAGGAATTTTCAAAATGTACTTTTTTTACCAAAGAGGCTAGAAAATTTCTGAATAATTGATTATTATTATTATTTATTTATTTATTTATTTATTTATTTTAATGGCTAAATTGTGATTGAGGACAGTTGAATGTTCTGGCCAGTTTTTTGCTTTAAAACTTTGCTTTTTCCTAAACTTTTTTCCTAATGATAGATGATGTAATAAACTTGTATTTTAAAAACTTGTCTTGTTTTAATTTTTCTTTATTGCAAACTTTTAGGAAATATATTTAGGACATCAAAAAGTGTGGTTATGATGACATCTGAATAGCTAATCCAGCAAAAAAAGGTACTGCTTAAAATGTCACTAAAATGCAGTATTTAAATCTCATAGTTAAACAGAAGCCACCGCTTTCACCAGGCTGGCTACGGGCCTGTATGTGTATAGATATGGATACTGCATCAGTCTGCCTGCACTTCTCTTTTCTTCACTAAGTCGTTGTTCAGTGAAAGGTAATCTGAAAGTTCACCGTGTTCCCCCGTCTGGCGGTGCAGATTTATTTCAGAGCGACTCTTGTTCTTCTGAATGCCTCTTGACCTGAAATACCACAGAGCTATGCAGGCTAAGGCCTGTTATCTGCAGACACTTCCTTGTTAGTCGTTTTCATCTGAAGCAGGGTTTGGGTGAACAGGAAGCTCTGGAGGCACGCCAAGTCTCAGTCAACAGAGTTCAAGAGAAACAGAACAATCTGTTCCAGCTAAACCAGCTCAAAACAATCACTACGCCTGTATCTGGAGTTCACGGGAAAGAAAAAAAAAATCTTTTGTTTACTTCTGGAGTCTTTAAAAGAGTTCTGCCTGATTGCAGCCTAGTTTAGATTAACATATAGAGACAGCTAGGGACAGTAAATTGATTGTGCCAAAAACAACATAACATCATACCAAAGTCTGACTTTATATTAAACCTTTACCTTTGTTCAAGGATATACTCACCTACAGTATGTCTATGGTAAATATACACAAACATTGTGTGCAGATTAATCAGATTTACATGATAAACAACTAAATAAAGACTTAAAATTAAGAATGCAGATACACGTACGGATAGATAGACCATTATAAATACACACATACTGTTGATCTTCACACCAGTTATGGTGGATCAGTTTAAATGAATCAAATCACTTTAAGAGATTTTGTTTCTCTCTGCGTGAGTAATGCCAGATGGAATCTGCAGACATGTTTTGCTATTTCTGTGCTGAATATTGTTAAAAATCTGCGGATTTATGCGGGATGATTTTGCGAGTGTCATAACTAAAACCTTATTTAATGTTTAAAATGCAAATCCATTTAGATCCACTTTATTTGGTAAACAAAGCAAGTCTCTCATATAATATATATATATATATATATATATATATATATATATATATATATATATATATATATATATATATATATATATATATATATATATATATATATTAGGGGTGTTACGATTTCTATTTTTAATCGAAATCGATCGAAATTTATGCTCAATTTCGATTATCGAATCAAAAAATAGAATCGTCGATGCTGCCACGCCCCCATGTCACGTCAGCTTGGCTTGCCAAGCGGGAAAAAAACAGGCTTGTTGAAGTGCTTGTTAAACTGCAGAAGCAGGAGACCCGTCGACAGAACTTAAACCCTCTCCTCTTTCAATGAAGTCGCCGGTGTGGAAGCATTTTGGATTTCCAGTGAGTTGTTGACAGTGTTCGTGTTGTCAACAAAAAAAACACAGTTTTGCAAGCTCTGCTATGTAGGTATTACGTACGGTTCGTCCGATAGACAACACCGGCATCGCGATCCTCCGCCCGCCCCCGTTGCAAATCCGCTCGCGAAAAGTAAACACTCAGGCCCTGTTTACACTGTCTTTGTTTTTAAATGCCATTTTAGAACGACAACGATTTGACATCCACAGTGGCGTGTAGCATTTCTGAGCAGCCCTCCTTCCTCTCTACCTCTGAAATTGCACATCACGTGACCACACAGACGTGGTTGTGCGTCTTTTATATATATATAAATATATATATATATATATATATATATATATATATATATATATATATATATATATATTAAGGGTGTCACGATCCTCCAAATCCTCGATTCGATTACATTTTCGATTCTAAAGGCACGATTCGATTCGATTTTCGATTATGAATAAATAATTAATTAATGACCAATTAATTATTTGTAGCCTACTGTTTAAACTACCTGACCTGCATGGTCTTTGATTTACCCATAAACAAATCATACAGTAAATGAATAAAGGCAAGATACACACATAATTACCACCTGTCAATCACTTTTTCTGCGGGAACACTTTTTCATGCAAACATTTGTTTGTAGAGCAAGTAGTTTGACCGTTTTCTGCTATTTAGTATTTCTAGTCATTTCTATCATAGGCGACTGAATTTGAAGTTCGAAAACAATCGCGAAAACAGACGCACTTCAGCATTTTAGAATAAGGTCAATATGTTTAAACTAGGGAAATACATTTCCTTCATTTAAATGACCCATTCAAGTACCCAAACACAATTCATTTCAGGCAGGATGCATTGATAAACGAGTGGCCAGCTCAAAGCCCTGACCTCAACCCAATTGAAAACTGGTGGAGTGACATTAAAAATGCAGCTTCTGAAGCAAAAATCCAAATTTCACGTGTACTATGGGCTGTAGTTCATTCATCCCGGTCTGAAATACCTGTTTCTTGGTGCCAGAGGCTGGCATGTATATAGTGGAGCAGAAAACTATTTCTCATTGTACCTAAGGGCTTCCATGTGTCACTCACGACAGGTTCATAAAAAAACATTTACTCAGAAGACAGTGATGGGATTATGAAAATGAAAACAAACAATGCTTGTGGCGTTTGTCTAACTAGCATTTTACAATTATGCTTTGCCTGTAGACTTGTGCCAAGAGAAAATATTATGAGGCTTAAACCAGCAGTCAGTATATCAATATCAAAAATACCCTTATGTGTATGGCTACCAGAATATGTCCAGTTCTTTTGTGTGATTTTGCATACACGTGTTCACTAAATAGTTTCCGTTACATTCATTCTTCCATGGCGGGGCGCCACGCCAAAATTCCTCCCGCCACGGCTACATTACAGCTTCTCATTCAAAACATTTTATTTTTATAATAGCGGGTGATACTCGCATCAAAACATATTAAAAGTAAGTGAATTATAACATCGCCAACTTTTCTGTAACTGTAGTAGGGCTGAGCGTCCTTTGTTTAACCCTTTAAGGTTACGTGCTGACTGACTGACTGACAGGTGCGTGATGCGCAGCAAACACGACGTATAGCCGTTTCACTTTACTTCAGGACACATTAATATCGCTCTAAAGGTCTACTAGAGACATTTATAAATATATATAAATCTAATAAATGCTGAAGACATACTCGTTACATAAACGCACTAAATCGCACTCCAGCAGCGTTTATTTGAGAGCGCACAAGAAGATCTGCGCACTCTTGAAGCGGCTTATATTTGAGGGGGCGTGCAAGAAGTTTTGTGGACGAGCAGAGGAAATCGGCGGCATTGTGTAGGCTATTACATAAATGCAATCCCGACTTCTAATTCTGCGCTCACGACATTTGTCATTGAAATATCGCCCATATCGCCCCAGGTAGTTGGTAGACCAGTGTAAAAAAAAGGCCTGGCGCCACAGCTGGAATAAAATCCTAGAGGAAACACTGCACTGCATACACAGGAATGAAACTTTACTTTCCGTAAAACCATATGCGTTGTACGTAGCATGGGGTGTATTTTGAACAATAGCCCAAAATACATTGTGGGCGATGGATCGAAATTGCTGATTTTTCTTTTGATGCCAAGAACCATGAGAATATTAAGCAGAGATAATGTTCCATTCATATATTTAGTAAAATTTCCTTCTAAATGTACCAAAAAAACTCATTGTTTTGATATATTTAATGGAATTTTGCTGCATTTAATGGTGTTTCCAGATTTTGTTTGTACGCCAAAATATTGTAATATCCTTACAAACCATACCACATCCCACACAAACACGGGGAGAACATGCAAACTCCACACAGAAATGCCAAATGGCCAAGCAGGGACTCAAACCAGTGACCTACTTGCTGTGAAGGAACAGTGCTAACCATTGAGCCAATCACGCTTAATCCAGAAGATTCCTTTAATAAAACAATTATTCATTCATTTCATTGTCAGCTTAGTCCCTTTATTAAACCAGGGTGGCCACAGCGGAATGAACCACCAACGTATGCAGCAAGATTTTATGCAGCGCATGCCCTTCCAGCTGCAACCCATCTCTGGGAAACATCCACACACACACTCATACACTATGGACAATTTAGCCTACCCAATTCACCTGTACCGCATGTCTTTGGACTGTGGGGGAAACCAGAGCACCCGGAGGAAACACACGCAAAGGCAGGGAGAACATGCAAACTCCACACAGAAACGCCAACTGATCAGGTTTAAACCAGCGACCTTCTTGCTGTGAGGCGACAGCACTACCTACTGCGCCACTGCCTCGCCATAAAACAATTAGAAATGCAGAAATGGTGTCAGCGATGAGTGCTTTATTGATCTAATTGATGTCATTTCACATTTCTATGGTGTTTGAGTTCACACAATGATATCTTCTGTTCGGCATTTATTCATTTGACTGGTTCTCCATTAACTTTCAGTCATATGTAGGTTTGTAGGTTAGACGTATTCAGTCAATGGTGAACGCCGGTCATTTCATTGCCATTAAATCGTTTCACATCATAAACTAAAGGTACAGCTGTGCATTTAAAGTAACCTAGGACTGCAATAAGGAAGGAGGATCAACTTTCATGTTTATTTATTTAATTTTTTTTCCATAAACCAGGAGCTCAAGGTTTGAATGGCTGACCTAAAAAAAAAAAAAGCATTATCTCTTCTGATGCCTACACAGCAAAATCACGGGTGTAAAATTTACAGGGATGGTGTAACATTAACAGTGTTGACATTTTTTAACACTGCATGGCAATAAAATAACATTGCTGTTGTTATTTGTAAGACAGTGTCAGAGTGAAATTGAAGTGTATTTTCGAATTACACCCACAGTGATGTAAAAAGCCACGCCTCCACTCAACACTACACCAACAGTCTGTGTCCGCCATTTTGTTTCTACTCGAGGCTGAAGACAAAGGTGAAGAAAAAGCAGATAAATCACATTCTTACACGATATAACTTAGCACTTTAAATCTACCAAGCCCAATGTGAGTAGACGTCGTGAACACCTTTGATCAATTTGTTCCTTTGTGAAGATAAATCAGAGACATGCATATACTAATTCGATACCTCGGATATTATTTGCTCTATTTGAAATTAAAGTTAGGTTACCAACGTGAATTAATTATGTGCCCATGATTTGCATAAGATGAAAGAGTGGATTAATAAATTGTGAATTCATAAAACAAATTCCTAAATTGTGGCCAGGTCAGTTAAGTTAGGTTTCACTCTTTACATCGCGCCTTCTGACCTACACGTTAAAAGTACACAGTTGTGAACTTGTGTTTCGACCACTGAGAGCCCTGCTGAAAAATCCAGCTTAAAACAGCCTAGGCTGGTTGGCTGGTTTCAGCTGGTCAGCCAAGCTGGTTTTAGAGGGATTTCCAGCCTGGTCTTTCCAGACTTATCTGCGCCAGCTCCGGGCCGCAGCGCACATTACTCACAGGCTGATTCCGGCTCGGATGCGGCATCATCGGCTCGCTTACGGCCGCCGCATCTGGCCCGATTGATTTGGGCCGTAATCTGGCAGTGAGTCCACAGGAGTCAGGCCGAGGGGTAAGTGTGGCCCAAGTGTATTTTGCTATCTGGGTAGCGTTGAATGCTAATTTTAATCAAATCAAAAAATGTACTATAACATGCGCAACGGGAACCTGAAAGAAACATTCAAAGAAGCAACTCATGTAAACCTTTTAATCATATTCTTTTTTATTCAGATTAAGGCAAATAATTTGAGTACTGACATCCCTGTAAACGTAGTGAAATTAATTTAAAGCTGCTTTTATTCAATGACAGCCTTCCTATACTGTTTACCATGCTACTTTGAAATAGCATGTAAGTATGGCTTAGTAATAAACGTAATTAATGCACGCCGCTGGCCAAACACTAACTAGCTGATGAATGACATGAACTAGTCTGCTGTTGTGACGTGGTGCGCGCGTTCGCGATCTCAGGAGGAGTGGCTTTGAATCAGTCCCTCCCCGCCGTCCAAAGATAATACGCTAAGCGATTAGCATTTTGGCAGATCACCTACCATAGATATATACACTAGATGTCGCCTGGCCTATTGTTGTCTATTGGACGGACTGAGTCAATAGCGCCGCCATCTTGGTACAGGGTAGCGCTCCTTTGAAATGAATGCGGGACCAAGGTACAGTGGAGGACTGTGGCCATCCAAAGCCAGAGATATAAACATATACACATATATCTACGATCGGGAGTTTTCCTGGATGTTAGTATGTAATTTTTTTTTCTAATTACGAAAATTAGAATTTTACATCACTTTTCTACATTGATGGATCAGTGACCGCACGGGCATTCCTGACAAAAAGCTTGTGTTTGTGTGTACAGAAATGTACTATTCACCCTCCCTGTTAAATTTGATCTGATCATGTCCTGAAACACACCTCCTCTCCTGCTTTCACTTCTCATACTGATGGAGGGAGCGAATCGTTTGTGAATGAATCCCCCGAACGACTCTTTCACTAACGTTAGCCGACAATAATACAAGTTTCTGGCAGTGCAGCATCTCGTTGTCATATTTCTTTTGCATTGTTTGCTGATTTTATTCAACAAAACTAGCATAAGCCGAGTGTTTAGTGCGAGTTGGAGCTGCTTTGCCTTATGGTGAATGCAGCAAGTGACTGTTATGATTAATAACATTACCTGATTAGCACAAAAGTTCAGAACATACAAAAACAGAAAAAAACCTAATATTACCTATGAAATGTTCTGCCTTTGTGCTTTGTTTTCTTTGTTTGCTTGTTACTACACCTGTAGACAGCGCTAAAGTCCCGCATCTTCACATAATAACACTGTGTTGACTAGTGCGTTTGAATGACACTTGTCCTGGGAGCACTGTACCAATGTGGCGGCGCTATTGACGAATGCTCAGGGTCCCTATGCGATATCTAGTGTATATATCTATGATCACCTACTACACCTATAATAATAATAATAATATTGTTGATAGTATTAATAATAATAAAAATACTCTTTGTTCAATTAAACAATGTATTTAATATGGAATTTAAATACATTTTCAAAGTAATAGGGAAAAAAATAATTATACAGCAACCCCAAAACAGTAAAAGTTGGGACTGTGGAAAACACAAATAAATAAAGAATGTAGGGATTTCTAAATTTACTTTGACTTTTGTATGTTATTGCAGACAATACAACAATCATTATTTGTATCCTCGTTATTTTATTTTATTGTTGTTGTTTTTATTCTAGCCGAAATAAATCAAATACAAAATCTTTCTCCAGAAGAAAAAACATTATAGGAAATACTGTGAAAATTTCCTTGCTCTGTTATCTGGGGAATATTCTAGAAAAAAAAAGAAAACACACAGAAGGGCGAATCATTCTGACTTCAACTCTATATGTGTGTGTCTGATCTGTATCAGGCAGGTGTGTGAGAGCTTTCCTCGTCTGGGAAACGGGCTGTAGTTGATTGACAGTCAGCCTGTTGTTTCACACATGGATCTGTTTAGCGGAGAGAAATCCCGCAACTCCTCATATCTGTCTCAGACTTCTCAGACTCCCGTCGGTATCCATTGCTGAGCATTTCCAGCACGTGGGCGCAAACAAAAAGCCTTTTGGACGAGAGGTGGGCTTTTCCAGCACGCTGTAGATGAACATAACGCTCAGGGTTATTGTAATTCCTGTACAGCTCAGAGTCCATGTGTTCTTCCGAGACTCTTGCAGACACTGAAGGACAGATTCAGTTACACAACAGCAGAAACGTGACTTCATGTCCTAGAACATCTATTGTTCAGCTGCTGGCATTATTAAAGGCTCCTGGGTGAAGATTCCCAAAACTGTGTAAAATGGCCAGAAGACTGACGTTTGACCTCTCTCTTCTTTCTCTCTCTCTCTCTCTTTCTCTCTCTCTCTCTCTTTGAAGAAGTTCATTCAATCATTTTCTTTTCAGCTTAGTTGCTTTATTAAGGCTGATTTATACTTCTGTGTCAAACGCCGGCGTATGCTACGGCGCTGACGCATAGCCCTTCGCCGTGGCCGTCGGCGTGGCTGACGTGCACCTCTCAAAAATTGTAACTACACGTCGCAACGACGCGTTGCTCAAGCTCTGTGATTGGTCGGCTTGGTAGCGCTGACGAGTCTGGGCGGGACCGAGAGCCGCGCGAATGGCGCGAGCGATTGTTTACAAGTGTGGAGTCCCGTGAAGGAGCTCCGGATAGAAAGTTTTGTTTTGTGTTTACCTCATAGTTAAAGTTGTTGCACGTCCGCCGGTTCCTGCCTCAAAATGAGCGAGTTTAAGTCACTTGTACAACCAGAAAGTGTTCAGGAAACGCAAAACAGAAGCAAAGAAACTCGATACAGAGGAATATTAACACCTCACTGCCAACTAGCGTTTCGGAAGTGTTAATGCAGACCAACAGAAACACACGCAGAAGTATAAAGGCTGATTTATACTTCTGCGTCAAACGCCGGCATATGCTACGGCGCTGACGCATAGCCCTTCGCCGTGGCCATCTCCGTCACTGACGTGCACCTCTCAAAAAATGTAACTACACGTCGCAACGATGCGTAGCGTAAGCTCTGTGATTGGTCGGCTTGGTAGCGCTGACGAGTCTGGGCGGGACCGAGAGCCGCGCGAATGGCGCGACGCCGCGCGAGCGATTGTTTACAAGTGTGGAGTCCCGTAAAGGAGCTCCGGATGGAAAGTTTTGTTTTGTGTTTACCTCATAGTTAAAGTTGCTGCACGTCCACCGGTTCCTGCCTCAAAATGAGCGAGTTTGAGCCACTTGTACAACCCGGAAGTGTTCAGGAAAAGCAATAAAGTAGCGAAGAAACTCGACACAGAGGAACATTTACACCTCACTGCCAACTAGCGTTTCAGAAGTGTTAATGCAGACTGACAGAGACAGCAGCAGAAGTATAAATGCACAGCTGTGCGCGTTGCCTGCGCCGTGAGTTACGCCGGTCACGCAGAAGTATAAACCAGGCTTTAATCTGGGGTCTCCACAGAGGAATGAACTACCAAGTTATACAGCATATGTTTTACACAGCGGATGCACTTCCAGCTGCAACCCATCACCGGGAAACATCAAATATACACTACGGATAATTCAACCTACCCAATTCACATATAGCGCATGTCTTGTGGGGAAAACCGGAGCACCCGGAGGAAACCCACGCGAACACGGGGAGAACATGCAAACTTCACATAAAATCGCCAACTGGACCAGCCGGGGCTCGAACAAGCAACCTTCTTGTTGTGAGGCGACAGCGCTACCCACTGTGCCACTGCACCGCCTCCAAAGAAGTTAATTATTTTAATAACAATAATTATTATTATTAATAAGTTATTTGATGATAATAGTATTAATATTTCGTAATTATTTAATAATAATGAATGTTTTTTTGTTCTTTAAAGTGATGAGAATAAATCCAACACAATCTCACGGCAATTCGTAACTTTTTCATTTAGTGGCTAATTCGTATGAATTCGTACGATCTAATTCGTACAATTTAGTACGATTTGCTTATCCCCCAATGGAGGTTGGGGTTAGGGGTGGGGTTAGGTGCCACACCTCCTTTTTAAAATCGTACCATTTTGTACGACTGAACTCGTACGAATTGGCACGAATTAGCCACTAAACGTAAAATACATACGTTTTCTCGTGAGATCAGGCTGAATAAATCATGCTTAATATTTAAAGGTGCAGTAGGTGATTGTCTTCAGAAACATTTTTTGTTGTGCTGGTTGAAAGTCTCTTCACAGTTCAATAGTAATGATTAAAGTAAATGATCTAAATGTGTTTATTTGTATTTTTATATTCAGGGTGAGGCATAAAACTAAAAATGTTCATCCAATTAAATATTGCCGGGCCGACTTTTCCCATAATTCCTATAAGTATTGGACTTTGTATACAGTATACAGGACTTTGTAACGTGTGCAGAAAGTGGTTTTGCATCGTCTTATTCAAATATACATGGGCGTCCCTGGATTAGAAGACAGCATATTGTGCTTCAAAATCTCTATTTACTTTTCAGCATCAATGGGCATCACAGAAGTCAAATTTACCTTTGGCAAGGGCACTGACACTACTCCATACCAAGATAGACCTTGGCTTTTGGATTTGTTGCAGGTAACAGTCTGAATCATCCTTTTTTCCCTCTGGTCTGGAGCACACAGCATCCATTTCTCCCCCCAAAAAATACCTGAAATGCTGATTCACGTGACCACAGTATGTGCTTTCACTGTGTGATGGTCCATCCCAGATGCCACGGATCCCAGAGAAGTTGACCGCACTTCTGGACACTGTTAACATAGGGCTTCCTTTTGGCAAAGCACAGTTTTAACTGCCATATGTGGATGTAAGTATGCATTGTGGTACTTACCAAAGTTTGGCAAAGTAGTCCTGAGCCCATGTGGTGATATCGCTTAGGCTTGTGCCTCTGTCCTTTACACACTGAAGTTCCTCCAGATTCCTTGAATCTTTTAATGATGTTCTGCACTATTGAAGGTGAAATATCCAAATGTCTTCTTATCTTTCTTTGAGGAACATTGTTTTTAAACATTTTAATCATTTTTTCAAGTATTTCTTGGCAAACTATCCTCATCCCATCTTTGCTCCTAAAGGACTAGACCCTTCTTGGATGCTGCTTTTGTACCAAATCATAATTACAATCACCTGTTGACATCCCCTGTTTCACATCACATCATTATTTAACCCATTTATCTGATTACAAGCCCTAAACTGCTCCTGTCCCAACCTTTTTTTTTTCATTTGTTGCAAGAAACAAAATTGGAATATGTGTTTATTTTAGGGGGGAAATCATGAGGAACAATGACTGTTGTACTATCTGCAATAAAGTACAAGTCAAAGTAAATTTAGAAATCACAGCTTTCTTTTTATAATAAGCTTTTTCCATACTGACAACTTTTTTTCTGATTTTGGTTTATAATAATAAACTAAAATACTAAATAAATATTATTATTATTAATATAATTATGAAATAATAACACTAATAATATTTAATAATGATAATAATAAATATATTCTTTATTCCTGCCAAAGCATCTAAACAAGAACTGCAAAATGGAATATAATCTTCAATGTAATAAAAAAATACAATTAAATAAAATTGAATAATAATTTTAAAAAAACTAAACCATGAATAATAACCAATGTTAATTATTTAATATCACCACATTCTCTCTCATCAATGTTTACAATATGGAATATAATTACATTTTCAAGGTACTGAAAAAATAAAATTAATATTACAAATACCAAAATTTAATAAACAGAAATTTAATAAAAACTTGTATATAAATCTAAATAATAATTTTTGAATTTAATAGTTATTTAATGATAACAAATGTTTCTCTCTCTGTCTCACTCACACACACATGTACGTCATGTGTATTCTCAGTGTTTCTGGAAGTGTCAGATCAGATGGAGTGTGTCCTCAGGATGTGTGTGGATCAGTGTGAGTCACGAGGAAACACCACAGCTGGCAGTATTGATGAAGAGCCCATAAAACATGAGCCACCGTTTTCTTTAATCAGTGTTGAAACTGAAGCATGACTGATGCTTTCAGGGAGTCGAAGAGATCTTGCAGCTGCTGTCAGCATTAGATCCCAAAAGAGCTTTTCAAAAAAAGATGATAATGTAGATCTTTGATCAACAACTTTTAAAGTAATTCAGTTACAGTAAAATCTGTGAGGAAAAGACATCCGGTCTATTAAATAAACAAACAAGAGGCGCTTCATTACCCAAATAACGTGTGTTTTGACCAGTGCTTCATTTGTGAAATGCAAGGTCCCGGAACAGATCGGGGTGACTGATCCGACATGTTACCCAAGGATGGAGTGGGGGGAGGGGGGTAGTGTTGGTGCGATGGATCCCGGAGACCTGCTGCGAACGAAAGTGAGCGGGGCGGGTGTGTCGCGGACGAAAATGATTAACACAATTTAAACTCGGATTATTTTGGCATATTATTGGCTTCATATGGTTTAGTCAACGCAATCTCACGGCATTTCGTAACTTTTTAATTTAGTGGCTAATTTGTATGAATTCATATTATCTAATTCGTACAATTTAGTACGATTTGCTCATCACCCAGTGATGGTTGGGTTAAGGGTGGGGTCTGGTTCCCACACCTCCTTTTAAAAATCGTACAATTTGTACGAATTAGCCACTAAACTGACAAAATGCAAAATACTTACGCTTACCTGTAAGATCAGGCTGGGTTTGGTCGGCAATATCTTGTCATTCCACTTGAGCTAGATGGACACGTCACTGCTGAAGCTGGATTTTTACTTTTGCCTGGCGACACATCGTGCACCTACGCTGACTGCGCGCGCACCTCACGAAACAGACAAAGCTTTTATACTCGCCGCGTTCGCCATTGTGATACTCTTTAAAACGATAGGGGGTGCTCAAAAGAAACCCACACTTTTTGATTTAGTGGCTAATTTGTATGAATTCATATTATCTAATTCGTACAATTTAGTACGATTTGCTCATCACAAAATGACAGTTGGGATTAGGGATGGGGTTTGGTTGCCACGCCTCCTTTTTAAAATCGTACAATTTGTAGGAATTAGCCACTAAACTGACAAAACGCAAAATACTTACGTTTCCTTGTAAGATCAGGCTGGGTTTGGTCTGCAATATCACGCCATTTCACTTGAGCTAGATGGACACGTCACTGCTGAAGCTGGATTTTTACTTTTGGCTGGCGCCACATCGTGCACCTCCGCTGACTGCGTGCGCACCTCACAAAACAGATGAGACTTTTATTCTCGCCGCGTTCGCCTTTGTAATATTCTTTAAAACGACAGGGGGAGCTCAAAAGAAACCCACCGTAAAATCAGACGGATAAACGGAGAAGTAGGAAGTTTCCAGAACTACTTCACATTATTAATATCATTCAGTATTTTTAAGCTGATTATTTTTATTGTTTTTATAAATTATTTTAAT
The DNA here is from genome assembly GCF_052040795.2 of Danio rerio. Lineage (NCBI taxonomy): Eukaryota > Metazoa > Chordata > Actinopteri > Cypriniformes > Danionidae > Danio > Danio rerio. Next base: position 62,408,677 of record NC_141023.1, read on the forward strand.
GATTTTAAGGATTTTTATAACCATTCAAGATTTTTTTAAATCAAACTTTGATGCATCACTTGCTTTTGTTTATATCTCAGACAGTTTTACCTATTAAAGTTGACTAAGTACACTTGCTAAATAAAATACAGATGTTTTTGAGATTTAAGCCTGGTTTATACTTCTGCGTCAAGTGATCGGCGTGACCCACGGTGCGCGTAGCCGTGCATTTATACTTCTGTGTGCTGTCTCTGTTGCTCTGCAATAACACTTCCGAAACACTAGTTGGCAGTGAGCTGTTTATGTTCCTCTGTGTCGAGTTTCTTCGCTGGTGTTTAGTTTTTTCTGAACTCTTCCTTAATGTACAAGTGGCTCAAACCTGCTCATTTTAAGGCAGGAACCGGCGAACGTGTAACAAAACTTTCCATCCGGAGCTCCTTCCCGGGACTCAACACTTGTAAACAATCGCTCCATTGGGCTCGGTCACGCCCAGAATCGTCAGCGCTACCAAGCAGACCAATCACAGAGCTTGCGCTACTTTAAGATACAGTAAAAATCCTGTATTTACTCTTACAGCACCTTTATCTGGCTGTATATGTATTTACAGAATTACATGTGTATATTTACAGCAACATGTACAGTAATTTTCACAACGTGACTTTAAAATACAGTAACATGCCGTAGAACGGTCCTACAGTGAAATATAGTTTATATTACAGTAAAATACTGTGTAATCTGCATTTTCTAGACAATATTATCTTGTTTTCAGAAATAATGAGTCAAAATTAAGTGAGTTTTTCCTTAAAAATGAGACAAATAATCTGAAAAGGAGGAACTACGTAAAATAATTTAGGTTTTACTTTAAAATAGCATGAATTTGCTAGTTTTAAGAAAAAAAAAACACGTTTTTTTTTTTACTTTTGAAGACAAGACAATTAATTGTACTTGTCTAGACTTTAGAAAATGCTTTTCGATTTAATACCTTTGAGATATTTGGACTAGAAACAAGACAAAAACCAGCCTGATCTCATGAGGAAACGTAAGTATTTTACATTTTGGCAGTTTAGTGGCTAATTTGTACGAATTCGTACGAGTTCAGTCAGTGGCGTAGCGCAAAATGCGGAGGCCCCCCTGCAGGGATCGCTGACGGGGCCCCCTGATGAAGAGGGGGGGGGGGGGGGGGAGATACGTCATACGTCAATTTGCATATCAATGACGTCATAACGTTTTACCGTTTCTGTTTGTTTAACAACCTATGGTTAATAAAGGGGTATTGATAATTGCACTACACTTAATATAATTATGTTTATTTAACTAAATTTATTGCTGTTTGAATACAGTATAGATATGTAGTGAATGTGCAGTAATCTCTCATATGTACAAATCCAGACAAGTTCAGAAACTGTCACTAAAATATCTGTGATTGTGAAAAAGAAAATAATAAACGGTCCAATTAAATTGTTAAAATATAGTAGAAGTAGATCGGTTTGACTGTACAAGGGAAATACCTTCACACTGCCTGTGCTAAATCATTTGTCGTCGGTACGCAGAGGGGTGATCTCAGTAGGGACGGTACAGTATGGACATGACAGTCTTAAAAAATCTCCAATAACACACAAAAAAATTGCTAGATTTGTCGCTAGGGGGGTCTGAAAAGTCGCTAAATCTAGTGACAAAGTCGCTAAGTTGGCAACATTGGCGGCAAGCAATCAGAATGAAGTAGTCCACCGCTTGAGAGGTGTTCAGAGAACACAGACGTGTGAACTTTGGTTCCAACCACAGTTGTTCCCAAGAGTTTGCGTTTGCCGGTGGATTTTCAATTATTGAAAATCGCGACAACCCGGGGCCCCCTAATCACGCCCCCCCCCCCCCCGGTGCATGCCCTGCGGGCCCGTCTGCTACGCCACTGAGTTCTGTAGTACGAAATTGTACAATTTTAAAAAGGAGGCGTGGCACCTAATCCCACCCCTAAACCCAACTGCCATTGGGTGATGAGCAAATGGTACTAAATTGTACGAATTAGATTGTACAAATTCATACAAATTAGCCTCTAAATCAAAAAGTTACGACTTGCCATGAGATTGCATTGTAAAAACTCAAGACTGTGAAAGAGTCAGTGTAACTTTACTCAGACTTCAACAATGTGTGTAGTTTTTACACAGTTAATCATAAAAAATAAATCTTGATGGCACATTTGTCGAATCATTTAACATTTATCTTAATAAAATTAGCAAAATGCATTTTTACAATTATTTTTTGACATTTTGTATTATATTGTTTATTTATTTTTAAACTGACTAATATGGATTGTGACAAAATATGCCATCTGATCTAATATTTACACACTATTTATGACTTCAGATACATTCTTATTGTATTTGAAATCCATATAACATTCAGATTCAATTCAATTAGTTTTAATATAAGTACCAGTAATAATTTCATATTTTATTTTAAGTGATTATGGCTTTTTTCTCAGCTATAAATATATTAACCATTCATACACTACTGCAAATAAATAATAGTTTATTTGGATTTTGAAGAACAAAAAAACATGATTGTTTAAATAAAATCCAGCCATAAACGCAACCGTCAGACTGATGTAAAAAAATATTTAAACTTGCATCTCAGTAAGTTCATATTAAAACCAATTATAATAATACTACAATAATAATAATGTATAATTTGTTTGTGAAATACGCATTTGACTACAAAACATTATTAAATAACAATGGATTCTCTCTGCACTGGGTTTATTATTGACATGTTATACATATTAGTGCAGTCAGCTTTTATATTGAGGAAAAAAAATATGAAAATGTTCCGTTATTTATTATTTTTATCACAATACACTCTCAGAAATAAAGGTACAGAAGCTGTGACTGGGGTGGTACCTTTTCAAAAGGTACACAATTGTACCTAAAAGGTTCATATTAATACGTCAGTCCCAACCCTGATCAAACACACCTGAACCAATTAATAGTACCCGAAGCAGCACTTGATAATTACAAGCAGGTGTGTTTGGTCAGGGTTGCAACTGAAATGTGCAGGAAGGTAGCACTACAGGAACAGGGTTGGTGACCCGTCTAAAATTTGTAGGTACTAATATATACTTTTGAGGTACTAGTATGGACCCTTCAAGTACAAATGTGTAGCTTTTGAAAAGGTACCACTCCAGTGAAGGCTGTATCTTCATTTCTGAGAGTGTAGAAACAGATGACGATCGCTTTCACGGTTCACCGAATGATTAACAGAACTTCTGAAAATGTGATGCTGCTGCCGCCTGCTGGTGTTTCTCAGGTATGGTCCAATTTATTAGTTTGGCTTGTGTTTTTTTATTTTTTATGTCGGCACTCATCTTAAGCGACTTGAAAACCTCACGTTTGATCTCCTAGCTCATGTTCAAATTATATGGCGATAGTAATTCAATATGTCGTGATCATAAACATGTACAGTAGGGGAGAATGGGGTAATGTGACACCCCCCTCTAGGCAACGAATTTTATGTATCACTCTATAACAATTTTGTTTTCAAGCCCCTTCCATTTCCCCTCTACCATAAAGGACAGGAATTCATAGAGCTGTGGAAAGCATTTTTTCCACATTTTTTTTTTCCATGTAAAAGTAATTTTTCTTCCCGTCAACTTAACTATTGTGCCAAAGCAAAATGATTCAAGGAGAAAAACTGGTCCCACTTTATATTAAGTGTCTTTAACTACTATGTACTTGCATCAAAAATAAATACAATGTGCTTACTGTGTTTATGATGTATTTGAGAACACTTGTGGTGCTTTTGAGATAAGATAGAGGTTGGGTTATGAACAGGTTTGGTGGCATGTAAAGGTGGGTTAAGGTGTAAGGGATGATCAACAGTGTATTTACAAATGTAATAACAAAAGTTAATTACAGATGTAATTACATACTTGTATTTAATCAAGCATAAGTACACAGTAAATACATGTATTTACACAATAAGTACATAGTAACAAACTATTAATTCCTGTGTAAATACATATTAGTTAGGGCCACTTAATATAAAGTGGGACCGAAAAACTTATAAATGTTGATGAACTATCAACATATAAAACCATGTGATGATGCTAGCTGAAGATTAGCCTGAATAACAAAAAAAATGAGACATAAGGCACAAGTTACATTTAGTCTACCTATGTAATTTTAGCTCACTTAAAGGAGAGCAAATGTAAAAAGTGTCTCGCTTTACCTGGCGTGACATATCCAATATTACTTCTCAATGATAAGGATGATAAATCATTATTTTTTCTTCAGCTGAGTCCCCTTTATTCATCAGGGTTTGCCACAGCGGAATGAACCGCCAACTTATCCAGCATATTTTACACAACGGATGCCCTTCCAGCTGCAACCCAGTACTAGGAAACATCCATACACACTCATTTACACACATACACCACGGGCAATTTAGTTTGTTCAGTTCACCTATAGCACACGTCTTTGGACTGTGCCACCCGGTGTGGTCTTCTGCTGCTGTAGCCTATCCGCCTCAAGGTTGGACGTGTTCTGCGTTCAGAGATGCTCTTCTGCAGACCTCAGTTGTAACGAGTGCTTATTTGAGTTACTGTTGCCTTTCTATCATCTCCAACCAGTCTGGCCATTCTCCTCTGGCATCAACAAGGCATTTGCGCCCACAGAACTGCCGCTCACTGGATTTTTTCTCTTTTCGCATCATTCTCTGTTAACCCTAGAGATGGTTGTGCGTGAAAACCCCAGTAGATCAGCAGTTTCTGAAATACTCAGACCAGCCTTTCTGGCATCAACAACCATGCCACGTTCAAAGTCACTTAAAACACCTTTCGTCCCCGTTCTGATGGTCAGTTTGAACTGCAGAAGATCGTCTTGACCACGTCTACATGCCTAAATGCGGTGAGTTGCTGCCATGTGATTGCCTGATTAGAAATTTGCATTAACAAGCAGTCAGACAGGTGTACCTAATAAAGTGGCCGGTGAGTGTTTATTACTATACATTGCCTTTTAGCACTTGTGACCTTTCACATTTTACCCTCTAAATATGCTCGCGTGTGCACATATTAGTAGGTCAAGTGTACAGTGCGTTGGTCTTCAGAGGAACTAAGAAATATGACAGTCGTTTTCATGTTAGCTGAGTAGCTGTATATAATCAAAGTAGGATAATGAAGCATGAGCACACATTGCTTTGCATCTCATAAACACGACCAAGCCTTAAAAACACACTCTGGACCACCCCTTTAAGAAATCAAAAACACAAGCAGAGCTGCTATAATAGATGTTTATTTCAGCATGATCTGGCAACCACTACAATGGCATCGACCTCCGGAAATTAATACTAATAAAAAGGATAATGAAAGAATGGCACTCGACTACACACATTTATAAAATGGAAACCAATATTCTCTATACACTAAAGTATGTACATCTTTGATAAATTAAACAAATACTGCGTCGCTTTAATATTTCGCTTGTAGAATAACTGCTAGACTGATGGAAACCCGAGAAATGAAGGGACAACAGAAAGAGTGAGTGGAGAAATGTGAGCAGGCACTGAGGACTGACTGACCGCGTCTACACCAGTAACACATGTGGAATAATCGGCCATCTTGGGACAGTCAACACACCATCACTCATTGTAAAACTCTAGGCAGATGTGTTGGTCTTTAGAGTTAAAATGCTACAAAATGGAGGAACCTCTCACAAAAATGTTGTGTTTTTCGACTCAATATTACAGATTGTTTAACCGATTAATGTCATGTTGATGTTTTTTTTTGTTTTTGATCTCAACTTGCTTTAAATTTGTGTGAAGTGTATTAGAGATACAGACATTAGCTGCGTCCCAAATCGCATACTTATGCACTATTTTACGCCATTTTGTAGTATAAATAGTGTAAGTAGTGTGTTCACATTGAAAACTCTCAAAATAATAAGTGCACTTTAATTACCCGGATGATGCACTCATTCAGCCGCTAAAATGAAGTGTGTAATGATGGACACTTCACGCACTCAACGACCGCAGGTTTGCTTACGTAGCGGAAGGGGCGGAGCGATCGGACGCACATGTTGAATAACTTTATTTATTTTGGATAGTGAAAGCAAAATTCTCCTACGAGAGTGATTATAGCGCCTCCGGATGGTAAATGCGGCAATACTCACGGCAGGTATTACTTGATAATTCAGTCGTTTATTTCACTGATTTGGCAACAGTCAAACGTCATCAGGGAAACGGTTTGAATTTCCGCTTAGTAAAAAAACATTAGTGTGCCATTTGGGACAGCACTACATACATATACTATCCTGTTGAGTGTGTAAGTGCATAAGTACATAGTGCATGAGTGCATAGTGTATAGTGTGCCATTTGGGACGCAGCTATTAAGTCTTGAATTGTGATTGGGCTAAACCAGGGGTGGCCAAACTCGGTTCTGGAGGTCCGGTGTTCTGCAGATTTTAGCTCCAACCCCAATCGGACACACCAGGGCAAGCTAATCAAGCTCTTACCAGGCTTTCTAGAAACTTCCTTGCAGGCAAATTGGAGCTAAAATCTGTAGGACACCAGGCCTCCGAACCGAGGTTTGGGCACCTCTGGGCTAAATCATCTACCTAAGTCTATCGCAGATATAGGTAATCATACATGTGCATAAATACAGCTGCAGGTCAACGTACATTCAGAAACACCACAGACTGGCTTTGACTGTTCCAATATGGCGGATGACTTGCATTATGAGCCTATAAAAACAGATGCTAATGAGGCATTTATTTTCTGTTTGTTTATGTCGAAGGTAGCGCTTCAAAGTAGCACTTTTTAAACAATCATGATTTATCGAATACAAAATAAAAGTTTTGATCTACATAATGATTTTGTTTGTACTATGTATGTTTAGCTAGAAATGCATCAAAGTCCCTTTAAGGCAAGTAATTTCACTCGGCGTCCTCTCGAGTAGTATGTTTTAATGGGGAAACATCAAATTCTCCAAAACTACTTGCCAAGCTGACGATTACATTTCATATTAGGAATAATCAATAAAATTAAACAGCAGCTGTATATTTAGCTTCATTTCATAATGTTCGTATCACACGAAATCTGCAGAAACTCACGTCTGGTCCAAGCTCCAGTTGTCATTCTATAGGAATCGCTGATTGGCTTCTGTACTAGAAGGCGGGCTTTATTCGCCATTTAGCGATTGCTGATTGGCTCCTGTACTAGAAGGCGGGCTTTTATCGCCATTTAGCGATTGCTGATAGGCTACTATACTGGAAGGCGTGCTTTATTTGCAATATAGCGATCTTTGATTGGCTCCTGTACTAGATGGCGGGCTTTATTTGCCATATATCAATTGCTGATTGGCTCCTGTACTAGAAGACGGGCTTTATTTGCAATATAGTGATCTTTGATTGGCTCCTGTACTAGAAGGCGGGCTTTATTTGCCATATATCAATTGCTGATTGGCTCCTGTACTCGAAGGAGAGCTTTATCTGCCATTTAACGATCACTGATTGGCTCCTGTACTAGAAGGCGGGCTTTATTCACCATATAGCAATCGCTGATTGACTCCTGTACTAGAAGGCGGGCTTTATTCGCCATTTAGCGATCGCTGATAGGCTCCTGTACTAGAAGGCAGGCTTTATTCGCCATTGAGCGATCGCTGATTGGCTCCTGTACTAGAAGACGGGCTTTATTTGCAATATAGCGATCTTTGATTGGCTCCTGTACTCGAAGGTGGACTTTATTCGCCATTTAGCGATTGCTGATAGGCTCCTGTACTAGAAGGCGTGCTTTATTTGCAATATAGCGATCTTTGATTGGCCCCTGTACTAGAAGGCGGGCTTTATTTGCAATATAGCAATCGCTGATTGGCTCCTGTACTCAAAGGAGAGCTTTATTTGCCATTTAGCGATCGCTGATTGGCTCCTGTACTAGAAGGCGGGCTTTATTTGCCATATAGCAATCGCTGATTGGCTCCTGTACTAGAAGGCGGGCTTTATTCGCCATATATCAATCGCTGATTGGCTCCTGTAGTAGATGGAGAGCTTTATTCGCCATATAGCGATTGCTGATTGGTTCCTGTAGTAGAAAGCGGGCTTTATTCAACAGATAGCGATTGCTAATTGGGTCCTGTACTAGAAGGCGGGCTTTACTCGCCATATAGCGATCGCTGATTGGTTCCTGTAGTACAAGGAGAGCTGAACAGTATTACTGCTTCGGGATATTTCAGACATATGGCCAAATTAGATAATTAAGTGGAGCAAAGCCACACCACATGCAACTTGATCTTCCATTGTTAAATGAATTTAATTAAAAGTGCGCAACATTTTTACGCTAGAAAGCATGTTTAATGTGGGAATGTAACTGATATATGCTGCAACAGCCGCTTTAAATACAAGATCACTGTAGCGAATTTAGACGCTCTCGCTGCCAGAGCTCAAGGCAGACAGCATTGTCGCCAGGGTGGCCAGAGCGACCTTTTGACGCTTTCACCGCCTTTGGTGTGAACGCAGTTACCTTTCTCTCCAGTAGCAGAAACAAGCAACTACAGATTTAAGCTCATTTCTGCCACAGATTCCAAAATAAATCACAATCACGCCTGTGTTCACACAATTCAGCAACAGTGACCTTTATTTCAGTGTTTCACAACCCTGTTCCTGGAGGAACACAACCAACAGTGCATATTTCGGATGTCTCCCTTATCTGACCCATTAACTTCAGGTTTTGGAGTCTCTTCTTCTGTTCTGCTGAGTTGATTTAGATGTGGTTGAAAACGTGTGAGTTGTGCCTTCAGGAACAGGTTTAAGAACCACAGCTTTGTTTATTTACGCTATCCTGTTACAGAAATGGGTTGCCATGTACATCCGTTTTGTGTCCAGTGTAAACCGACTGCCTGATTATAATTGGATGTGTTGTTTTGAGTGTAGACGCGGCGTGAGGTCAGCCTTTACGGACACTGAGTGACTGTTAGGCACATTTATTCATCGTATGAACAGCGTTTCATTCAGAGGCCTTAACACTGACCTCTTATCAAATAAAAACATCACCATCTGTTAATCTCTGCTCTGTCCGTCTGAGAGGTAGTACCAGTGCTTGACCATGACATCCCATAATCCTTATTGAACAGAACGTCTGTCAATATTCAATTCGTCGCGCTTCAGGATGCCTAGAAAACAAACACAAACACCAACAAAAAGATCCCCTCTGCAGAAGATTGACGTCGTCTTTCTTTTTTTGTTCTATTACAACTCACAGATGTCTGTTTTTACAATTAAACACACAAATAAACCTCTGAGCGCGAAGCTGCTTCTTTGAAAATAAAAAAGGATGTAAAAATACACTTATTGCCTGTACATATCAAAGCACGAACGGAAATCGTCCTTTGCTTTCGTTTTGGTTTCCACATTCTGTCAGACCTGCTGATTTCAGATAATGAACACAGAGAGAAACGGGAAGAAAGAAAGAGCAGATTTGGTTAAGCATGAGGAGTAAATGTTCTCTTTGGGGCTTTCAAGGAAGCAGTCGCAAGGAAACGCCAACTGGCTCCCTTCACACACACACACACACAAACACACAGGCACACTCTTGAGGAGAGCTGTCAAGAGTCTCTGATCTTGTGTTTCTCTCTCTGTCTCTACTCGTCTCAGTCGTTCAGCAGCTGTTCTAGTGTCTCTTCATCGATGACACCTTCTTCTTCCTGGCCGCCAGCATCTCGTAGAAAGGATCTCGACTGATGGCCGCTCTGAACACAGAAACAAAGAAGGTTAGAGGATAAAATAAGACACGTAACATTCATTAGAGCAGTGTTTCCCAACATATGGAGTCTCTTCTAAGGGCGCACTCACATTATGCTATCCAAACCATGCTCAGGCCTATTTCCCAGATCGTTTGAAAAGTGTGAGTGCTCCAAATTGGGCTCAGGCACGATTCAGTTGGCCAGCCCTGGTCCACTTGGAAGAAGTGTGCCAGAGCACGGTTCACTTGGGTTCAGGCGCGGTACACTTGTAGTGTAAGTGCATAGCGCACCTGAGCCCAAAACTGAAGACGAAACGTGACTTTTAAGGTACTGTTTCTCTCTCTCTCTCTCTCTCTCTCTCTCTCTCTCTCTCTCTCTCTCTCTATATATATATATATATATATATATATATATATATATATATATATATATATATATATATATATATATATATATATATATCAGGGCTCAACAATAAGGACTGCCCGGTGGCCCAGGGCCAGCGTGAGAGAGGCTTGGGACAGTAGACAGGATCATTACTGGCCCGATTAGGACAATGCTGCCTTGTCACTAACATTTAATTTGTTTGCGACTATTTCACTTATGTGCATTTTAAGTTTGTGCTTTTAAGGTGTTAAACACTTCCTTCTCAATGAAGTCGTAAACACCATATTGCTTTCCGGTTCCGCTTATCTGGTTTGATGTTTTGAGCATGCTATTTTTTTCCACAACCTGGGAACAACCAGTACAGAGAAGAAATGGCAACATGGCACCAACATCAAATTATAAGGCTAAAAGAAAATGCCTGTTTCTTATGTCTTGGAAGCAGAAATTTACGTGTAAACAACGCGACAAAAAAAATGAAGTGATGTTTTGCACTGTTTGCCCACAGTCAGCCCACCTTTTGTTAAATAATTTCAAACCGCAATAAAATACCTTCACATTTTTCATACTGCTCTTTTTGTCAATAACACTTTTATTAATGTTTTTTTTAAGTTTTTTAAGTTTTCAAATTCTAGATTCACAGACTTTATTTTTGACACATTATTTAAAATATGCAGCTGAAAAATAGCTATTAACCTTTTTTTTTTTTTGGTGGGGCCAGTAAAAATTTTGGCAGGGCAAGTAAAAATCTAAACCACTGGCCCGATCAGACCAGTAGAAAAAATTCATAGCGTTGAACCCTGTATATATATATATATATATATATATATATATATATATATATATATTTTCAAGAAACGACTAAAAACTCAACTATTTAGTCTCCACTTCACTTCCTAATCTGCAATTGCCTCTTTGAATATCACACTAATTGTACAAAAAAAAAAAAAAAAAAAAAAAAAAAACTACTAACACTTCCCTTCTTAGACTTTACAGACCTGAAACTTGCCTTTAGTACTTATTCATTGTTGCTCTTAGTTGTGTAAATTGCTTCCTTGTCCTCATTTGTAAGTCGCTTTGGATAAAAGCGTCTGCTAAATGACTAAATGTAAATGTAAATGTAAATATATATATATATATATATATATTAATACTTTATTTATAAGGATTTTTTTAATGTAGATTTGTTTTTAATGTAGATTTTTTTTTTTACATTTGCAAAAAACAGAAAAAAAAACTA